>NC_135226.1:2923346-3223346 GCF_052324685.1 Brachyhypopomus gauderio
TGGTGGAACAGATTCACATCATGGATGTGCAGCTGACAAATCTGCAGCAACTGTGTGATGTTATCACGTCAATATGGACCAGACTCTCTGAGGAATGTTTCCAGTACCTTGTTGAATCTGCCATGAAGGATTAAGGTAGTGACTTGTATGAAGCTTCTCACATGAATGACGAAAGCATAAATGCACTACAGTGCAAATCCATTGTTGTGATCTTATTTAATACTCATAAACAGTCACTAGCTGTTGCTACACACACCTAACATTCTAGCTTTCTCATGCTAATTACAAACATCAGATTGAAAGTACTCAGCCTTCTGAGTTAGTAAATCTGCATTGTTGTTTGTTTAGAATGATTACAGCCTAATTGAATGAATGAAATTCTCATATCCAGAGCTCGGGAGTCAGGACACGCGTCGTCTCTTACGGCATCTGGAAACAACGCGAAGGAGGCACACCCTTAATCTGGCTACGTAAAATCACCAGCATGTTGTATCTACTGTGTCTTTGCTCTGAGTTAGGGAGCACATTCCTCTACTCGTCCTGTTCGCAGGCAACGGCTAATAGCAGGGATTTACTCGCAAACGTATAAACCGGTGATGATTTACCCTGTGTTTCTGCCTTAGCCTGAGGCCGTCGTCACTGGCAATAAACTGTGCAAAAATATGTACACAGCTAATGTGTTTATACAGTTTGATTTTTGTGCTGTGACGTTTTTGAGATCAGTTTGGAGTCTCAAGTCATTAAGCTGTACAGACCTGATTTGTGACACTCGAATTCTCCCCAGCTTAAAACACATAGGATGCTTAACGCTGGTTTCTTGCACAGGAAACCATGGACCAGGAACAAAACAAAACAAAAACGTCATTTGCTCTGACATGTTCCGACTAGTTTCAGACTGGGTTAAACCAAGAAGTCAAATAGGGTCAGTCCAGTTTTAGCTATGGGAAAAACGACTTTTAAAACTGTAGTTTCAAGATGTTGAAATCATGTCTGTGTGTGTGTGTGTGTGTGTGTGTGTGTGTGTGTGTGTGTGTGTGTGTGTGTGTGTGTGTGTGTGTGTGTTACAGCGGATGAACACAACGTTGAGCTCCATGCAGGAGAAGATCAATGAGGGCCAGAGCCCCCTGCCTCTGTTTACCTGCCTACACGTCAAACCCAACGTGTCCGAGCTCATGTTCGCCGGTGAGACCAACATGTTTGTGTAACACGCTGAAACTGCATGTCTTTGCATTGCATTCGAGTTTGCATGTATTATTAATGATAATGTGCATATAAAACATTGTGCAGAGAAAAAATATTGTGTGTAGATGCCCTGTGGTTTCGCATTCAAATTTCCATAATTATCATAGCAACGACTGAAGTAACAGGTCCCTGTACCAGACGATATGTGTCATACGTTATTAGTTTTTGTGTGCTTTAAATAAAACTGCCAAACCCAATAAAACACTGCCATCTTCCTCTGAAGCTTAAAGCCGAGGTGTCACCGAGGATAGTCAGAATTCTTCAGGGCGTTTGACTGGGCCTGCATCAGTCGGCATGGAGACGCAAACTTAACAACCTACATTTGGTTGGATTTGTTTAGAGCAGGTGCAGTTATGCAAAACTGCCTGATGGTCACGAGAGTACGAGTGACCTGTTTCAGGGGCAGTACGACTTTGTCGATCTGTTATGGCAAGACTATTTTTAGTGTTAGGAAGGTAGTTCCTAACAAAATTGATTGTTAGGAAATTCTCAATTCATATCTAGTGACTCTCACTGTATTATGTTCTTTTGACTAGAGCAAAAGGTATTTGGCTCTGGTTCTGTGGACTGAGCACCCTGTGTGGTTTCATGTTTCCTATTCACACCTGATCCAGATTATGGGCTGCTGTTAGCTGCTGAGCTGGACCCTGCGTGAACAGAGATGCAATGGGTGTGTGTGTGTGTGTGTGTGTGTGTGTGTGTGTGTGTGTGAGTGTGTGTGTGTGTGTGTGTGTGTGTGTGTGTGTGTGTGTGTGTGTGTGTGTGTGTGTGTGTGTGTGTGTGTAACGGGGCAGGGAAAACTGGAAACTATGCAGGGTATCGCATCTGTAGGGCATCGTGCCCACAGGGTATCGTGCCCACAGGGCATCGTGCCCACAGGGTATCGTGCCCACAGGGCATCGTGCCCACAGGGTATCGTGCCCACAGGGTATCGTGCCCACAGGGTATCGTGCCCACAGGGTATCGTGTCCGCGGGACCACGGTCCCCGAAGCCGGAGCTGAAGTCTTTCAGTGAAAGTTCCCGCCTCCCACTGCAAGCCTGAACATGCCTGACCCGCTTTCCCGTGACAGACTGGGTGGAGTTCAGTCCATACGAGATCGGCATGGCCAAGTATGGCACCTTCATGGCCCCCGAGCTGTTCGGCAGCAAGTTCTTCATGGGCAGCGTGGTGAAGAAGTATGAGGAGAACCCCCTGCACTTCCTTATGGGTAAGGGCTCGGCCAGCCTCCCTCTCACATCACCATGACCCCAAAGCGCAGTCTCATGTATTTTCCTGGTACCGGTGTCAATATATTCTGAAACTCAAGACAATGGGGACCCGTGGAGAACTTTCTGCTTTAGGTGTGTTTTCCCTTTAATTCCACCCAGACAGAGAGAGCTGTATTTATAAACAGCCCACAGTGCTAGATAGTTCTCCTGTTACCACGGACCAAACAAAGTTGTTCAGATCTGCCATAACCTGTGAGTGTTTGGTCTACCTGCCTCACCTACACAACTCAAGCTTAACTTGTGCATACCATATTAGTCAGATGGTCTTGTATTAGTTTGCTGGTACTATTCTGTGAGACTTTAGCTTCCAAATATTACAAAATTATACCGTCACTGTCTTAGACAGCCGTTATGGCCCCCCCTCAGTCCAGCACAGGAGGAGGTGTTTAGGTGTTTGGTGTTTGGTGTCCTGAGTGTTTCGCTTCGTTGCGTGTGTGTTTTAGGAGTGTGGGGGAGTGCGTTCTCCATCCTGTTCAACCGAGTATTGGGGGTGAAGGAGACCGCTGGTACCAGCACTATGGAGGAGGAGCTCGGTAGGAACCAGCCTGCACTAGGGCTCTTATCTCCTCACAGGTCCACTCGCTTCTGCCTTGCTGGAAGAGCTTATCTCTGAGAGGGCAGACGGCGACGCGCGCTAGTCCGTAAGAAGCCGACGCTGATGTACACACCTGATTTTCCACGCTCACACGTACAGTCACGTGCAGTCACGGACAGTCACGTGCAGTCACGTGCAGTCACGTGCAGCCGTCCCATCTGGACTTTTGTCCAGCGGGTCCAGCGTCTGCAGATATGCATCCAACATCCTGGAAGGACAACACATGTATGCCTGCCTATCAGGCCACCAGCATCAGTGACCCGGCCTGTGGTCCGATGTATCCTGTGGGTGTGCACGGTGGGCTGGGGACCCGAGTGTGATGAGCTGAACCTGAGAGTGTGCAGCGGTGTTAATGCGATTGTGTTAACGCGATGGTGTTAACACAATGGTGTTAACGCGATGGTGTTAACGCCACGGTGTCTTTGCCTAATCTCACGTCTCCATGCAGTCAAACGCTCACGCCTCTTGTGCAGTTTGACACGTAATGCTGTTTGTGACTAAACAGTACTTTACACCAGCCTGAGTCTGATATCAGGCTGATAACAACTTCCTCTCTCACACTAATAGTGCAGGATGTAAAGCAAATCTAAACACCAGCAACACACTGCAAAGACAGACACTCAAATATATATCAGTATTCATGCTGATGTACAAAACAGATTAATCGACCATCATTGCTAATTGCTAAAAACCAGCTGGCATCATCGATGTTCATTTGGCTGTGTTTCTCTCTCATGTTCAGAGCACATTAAACCGGAGCACATTGTTGGAAATGACACCACTGATAATGAGGAAGAACCACGTAGGGGTACGTTGCTCTGACATGCCACAGAATTACCCTGGCTCGCACTCACACACACACTCACACACACACACACACACACACACACATCTGATTTATTTTTCTCTCCCGTCTTCCCCCCGCCTGCCCCTGCCTGCCCCCCCGCCCCCCCCCCCCCCCCCCCCCGCAGCGGGCACGGAGAGCGTGGAGGTGGAGGATGAGAGGCAGCGTAGCGCCCAGGCCAGCTGGGTGCAGCGCATGTTTACCTCCATGGTGGGCGACACCGCCCTCTTCAACACCCGCGAGGGCCGGGCGGGCAAGGTTCACAACTTCATGTTGGGCCTGAACCTGAACTACACGGCGCCGGTCACGCCGGCCAGCTGCCTGATGCACCAGGTCTCTGTGGACGAGGAGGTGGACGCCGTCACAGGTCAGGCGCCGCCACGCGTCCCCCCGGTTAAAGGGCGGTTCTGGTTTGTGAGATCGGGGGGTGGGCGGACTCCAAACAGGACGTTCTGAGGACTAAGAGGTGTTAGAGCTGGTTGACGGAGTTTCTGACAACCGGCTCTTGTATCTCTTAGGACTTGAAACGTGACTCCTGAAGACCTAAATGATACCAGAACCGGTTATTGGAGATTCTGCTTTCAGCATTGGTTTGATCAAAGCTTTACCTTCTGCCTGTCTTAACTGACAATGTTAAATAAACTGGCCCACGCAATGGAGATTGAATTCTTAGAAAAGGAAGTGGAAAAGTTGCTGTCTTGACAGAAAGAATATAAATAAAGTTACGCAAGTCCTGCTGCATGCCGCCACACTCGTTGGTCTGCATGCCGATACAGGCTCGGCCGCAGAGCTGACTGCTGGCAGTAACTAGAGGCATGTCATGTGATGTACTACACTCAGAGCTTAACTACCAGCCTCGGCTGTTTCCGCGGTAACGCTGTCCGACTGAAGACCAGCTCTGCGGCAAACAATTGTGCAGATGGTTTGTTAGAGGCATAACCTTCAACACCATTATCAAAATCAGCTACAGATTTTATGTAAAGTAATGTTTCTGAAATGAAGAGTCCCCAACCCCCCAACCACGGTAACTTCCTGGAGTGTCAGTTATAAAATACAGCTATAAGGTTCTCCTTGGATGTTGGTTTCATTCGACAGATCCTGATGAATTTGAGCGCATCTACGAGCCCCTGGATGTCCGTAGTAAGAAGATCCACGTGGTGGACAGTGGCCTGACCTTTAACCTGCCGTACCCCCTGATCCTGCGACCTCAGCGAGGCGTTGACCTCATCATTTCCTTCGATTTCTCCGCGAGACCAAGCGACTCTAGTCCACCCTTTAAGGTTGGTGGGGACTATAACCATAGCAACATCTGCAGAAATGTATTTGTTTCATTAGAGGTCCACGGACGTAAGTGTTCTCATAACGAAGACATCAGGGTCAGTGAATTGAAGATGCAGTCTACAACACAGACGTGCTGACAGAAACGTTGGCGAGCCATTGTCTAGTTTAAAATGATGATCTGGTACTTTTGATGAAGTTCATCAAGGGTCAATGCACCGACCTGTCCACCTCCCTATTGACGGATGTGTGTTATTTTGGAAAACACGTACGCTTCCTGTGTGTGTCCTTTGCATCTTTAATACGACCATATCCTCTCATATATCAATGTATCTCAGTATATCTTGTGACTATCAAATCAGTCTCATGATTGCATCGGTGTGAGTATGTTTTGATAAGACTGAATGTTGCTTTTACTTTGATTCCTGTTGTGATTACCATTTGTTATCGTTACATCTGTCAAGATGATTACCTCTTGGTACGTCTCTGCCTGTCACCTTTATCAGGAACTGCTACTGGCAGAGAAATGGGCACGTATGAACAAACTTCCCTTCCCCAAGATCGACGTGAGGGTGTTTGACCGGGAAGGCCTGAAGGAGTGTTACGTTTTCAAGCCCAGGAAGGGGGACAAACACTGTCCCACTGTCATTCATTTTGTTCTAGCCAACATCCACTTCCGGGACTTCAAGGCCCCTGGTGAGAACATTGGTTGCACCTTAGCACCATACGATGTAGCTCCTGACATTATACCAACTGTTAATTTATTTTTTATTTTTTTGCATTACATTCAGTATGTACTGAGAAATCTGACAGTAAGGGGCTTGAGTTTATAGTAAAAATATAAACAGCTCAGCTGTGCGTTTCAGGAGAATTAGAATACTTGAGCGGGGTGGCACACCTACAAAACTACCATAGCCAAGTGATAATCGCGCTTTTCTAATATCAGAATATAGCTCTAAAAACGTTTATTTTAATGTACCCATCATTCTGAAAACCTTTAATGTTAGCTGTTATTAGTTTGTTGTTTGAGGTTGTGGCTTTAAAGCACATTATGGGGGAGTTTCAAATCCATGTAAACAAAACACATTTAATGAAGAGACACATTTTCCATTACACATGAAAATATTAAAACATATTAACACTTTGTTGCCTTTTGCCTTGGAAGGTGTACCCAGACAGACAGACAAGGAGAAGGAATTTGCTGACTTTGACATATTTGACGATCCAGCGACTCCCTACTCCACATTCAACTTCCAGTACTCCAATCAGGCCTTCAAGCAGCTACACGACCTCATGGAATTCAACACTCTGAACAACATAGAGGTGTGGCCACGCCTCCTCTCACCAGCAAACAGGAGCGTCACGTTCCAGGCTCTTCAAGCTGTAACGATGTATCGTTTTATTAAAGACTTTCTGTTTCTTTTCTTCTATCTCTTCCATTTCTACAAAATTTTTCACAGGTCATTAAAGATGCGATCAAAGACTGTATCCTGCAGAGGCGGGAAAACCCCTCCCACTGCCCCGCCTCTTTCTCGCTCAACGACATCGACAACAAGAAGGTCCTGAAACGTAATGTCGGCGGCATGAGAAAGGATACACCGAACAGATAGCAAACCGAAGAAGAGCTAAATTGTGAGCTGAGCTAGCAGTGGGACTCAGGTGTTGCATCAGCGTTCACAGGACAATAACTAAAATGTAAATAACAGATCCCAACTGGATACACTCTTTGAAACCCCCACGCTATAGGGATGTTTTACTTTCCTGATGTCTCTTGAACTATCTCGGTGTGCTTTGGACAAACACTATTGGGTTTTAAAAGATTTGCTTCTCAGATTTCATCCTGCTGATGTGTTTTTTTGTCTTCTACACATCTGCAAAACCATTCGCTAGCTTGGACAGAGACGTGCAATGAATTGAAAATCTGTGCAACGGCATACAAAACCTTGTTTGTTCTGTAGAGAGTCGACCGCTGGATTTGGGCCACAGAAGGCCATGAGAGGAGATTGCTTGTCCCCACAGTGACCGTCTAACATCCAGTGAACACTGTTCTTATTTATAAGTAAAAAACACACACATATCAAACACTCGCATTTGCCAATGTACAGCTGTTAATGGTCAGTAAGACAAACTGCTGGTTCAGTGTAGCAGCCCCTTCCTTTGTGTGTTTGAGCTGGATTTAGAAGAACAGTAAAGTTAAGAGATACAGTTACAGCGTGTCCACACCCCACCCACAGGGACTGTGGAATAAGAAGTGCAATTGAACGCTGTGAGCATGGTCCCAAGTCTCCGCCCACGTTGGGATGGGTCGAAAGTGTGATCTGGCGTGATCCGGCATGCTGTGTGCACGCCTCAAGAATGGCCTGGTATACAGATTTCTCCGCCTTCTTGTGCTTGCAAACTGATGCTTTTTAAGTTCGGTTTTACGTTCGAATATTTCCATTATCAGACAACTGCCATGTTTACTCTCTCATAGGCTAAACTGAACCCATCGCCATGTGTTTGAGACTGTGGTTGAAGACTATAAGTGCAGTGATTTGTTTGTTTTTTTATTACATTTCTCTTATTTGCTTAGGAATGTTAATTGAAAGTAAAAACTGTATGACTAATAATGTAGAATACTTGTGAATGGTAGATATGCTTGTTAGTGTTATTTGTATGTAATTACCATATAATTAATTATATTTATAACTCAAGCAATTTTATTAGCTGTTAAGTTCTGTCTGTGAATTATTTGAAGGCAGTTTGTGATTTCATAATTATTTCATGTTTATTTCATTCAATGATCATAAGAGCAGAATAACCAAATGTATAAAATCATATTTTCATACACAGTAGCACTCTGGTGTTAACCTCTGTAATGTTGGACATAGGTTAACGCTAACACTAATGAGATGGACTTCAAAAATTATGTTATTACAGTTTCTCTGCAGTAGAATATCTCACTTTGTCTATTGTGTTATAACAAACTATTTGCCACCCACTTTGCATTGGTGCCTTAATTTGATACATCTGAAATGTTCATTTTATAGATGATCTAAGTGAATTTTTTTTCACAACTTGTCAGTCACCCTGTACCTTTTTAGAACTAGAATGACCTCGTAGGCACAACTGACTGGATGTTAATGGATGGATGTGCCATACTGATGTACTGACATGGTGGTGATTCGTGAGCTAGGACAACCCCAGAGCCATTACACATGGGCAGTATCAGTTTGAAGATGTCTGAGACAAAATGCATGGTGACATACTGAATGCCTCTTTCTAATAAATTCAGTGGTGAGTACAGATGGTTGTCCAGTTTTTTCTGTGAATTCTTTGACAGTCTCGCAGTCAGTACTTTTAACTCCATTAACGTAGGCTATATAGTCTGAATTTACCGTTTATCTTTTTAAATAATTTTTAATTGAGTCGGACCCTAACAACCCAACGCTTCACGGAAAAGTGAAGAAACGACACAGCTCGGCCTAGCGGCCAGTTTGGTGCGGTAGACGGAACTGAAGCTCTGCAGCCCGGACCGCTTGAGGCGCTCGATGAGGAAGTCACCGCGGAAGCTCCGTGACGGAACCGAGAGACGACTTCTTCCTGAAAAGTACCGGAGGCCCGCTCTTAACGTTCAGCTTTTATACGGTTTTTATGATTTTAAAATCATTTGAACATGTCTAAGAACACGGTATCCGACCGCTTCCGAAAGGTGGACGTGGACGAATACGACGAGAACAAGTTTGTCGACGAAGAAGACGGCGGAGAAAATCAAATAGGTCCGGATGAGGCTGAGGTGGATTCTCTAATAAGACAATATCCTTATTATTCATCGTTTATACATTCATCAGATCTAGACCTCCAGTGCTGAATGCGAATTGATGTTTTACGTTATGTTGTTGTGCTCTTAGTTATTAAATCCGTCATTAAACCCTAGTCACTGACGGCGAGTAGACATGATGGGTGTGGTGTGCTTGGTTAAGTTATTGACTCTTCTCATTCATTTGGTTTTCTTATCCAGGTTACCTACTGGCGCTGCAACCTTTAAATATACGTAAACATGTTTTATTAATGTACATAAATTTTCTGTTAAAATGCTGTGGAATTGTTTAGCAATCCCAGTGCTTCTGCAGAGACTTCCGCAGTCGTGCAGGCATGTAAAGATACTGTAGTCTAAATACTGCAGCTGGGCCTTTGCAGTCGTCCAAGTATTGGTGTGTTGTCAAACCTATTTGTATTTCTATCCTATAACTACGTTATTTAACTACGTTATAACGAGTTAAGCAGCTACTTTTAGAACATTGTCCTTAGCGCTACTCACAGGAAACCTGATGGGGGCGCTACAGGCGGTGCTGAAAAACCCACCAATCAACACCAAGAACCAGAACGTGAAGGTGAGCTACCTCTATTCAACCTATACCACCTGCCTGAATATAGTCTGACCCCACTACTCACTCGGATTTGTCATAGTGCCTTTTAACTGTATGTATACAGTTAATGGATGTTTGTGGTACATTGCCAGTAACGCATTTATATATGCGTGCAGGACCGTGCTGAGGGCCTTGTCCTAAAAGTACTCACGGCCTTTAAGAGTAGCGATATAGAAAAGGCGGTGCAATCTCTGGATAAGACTAAAGTGGACCTTCTCATGAAGTACATCTACAAAGGCTTTGAACGGCCCTCCGAGAACAGCAGTGCAGTTCTACTCCAGTGGCATGAAAAGGTATTTTGAGTGTGTGCACGTGTAAATGTTATTATGTAGTCATTTTCACCTTAACATGAGCGTGACTTTATCGATATTTTTTTTGTTTTACATCACTCACCTTCATCCAACAATCTTTTTATTGTATTGTAGATTCTAATAAATCCTATTGAGTCAGTGTGTTAGTCTAATATATTTTGCTACATGGAAAATAGTTTTGATGTGCTAACTCTATAGAGCACAGGACATTTGTCGATACCTTGATGTTGATGTTACTGTATGGAATTTTAGTGAACAGATCAGAACTCAAACCATTTAGTGTATTTCTAAAAATACACTGTACTTTTGGTTTCTTTTCTTTTAGATACTTTCTTTAGATACTATTATACACAGTATAATATACAGCTATGCATCAGCTGTAGTCTATTCTTTTTTTTCAAGTATAAACATCCTCAGCAAAAGTCGGCTTACAGTGAGCAATCATCAGTCACTTGTAGTCAGTATTGGGATATACTGAAATATATTGAGATTTAATTCCTCAGTGTCAGTTTGGTGCATCTCTAGCTCAACAGGTATCAGTGAACTTACCCTTTAAAATGAAATGTTTTTTGCAGTGTTACTGTAAATGACAAATCCTGCAGTGTTGTAGGTGTGAGTATAAGTGCTCTCTGTGTTGTAGGTGTGAGTATAAGTACTCTGTGTTGTAGGTGTGAGTATAAGTACTCTCTCTGTGTGCTCAGGCTCTTTCAGCAGGTGGCGTTGGCTCCATCGTTCGAGTGCTCACAGCTAGGAAAACCGTGTAACCTTCGCGCCCCTGTCAGCTGGGCATGGCTGGTACAGGGATTGGCTGGATCAAACCCCTCTTCCAGCGCCTGACTGCTGACTACACTGTGGAGGACTTCCAGTCTAATTATCCCTAATCTATCCCTCCCTCTCTCTCTCCCTCTTTTTGCCCTCCTGTTGTATTTCTCCCATATTTGGGTTACTCATCTTCTTGCAGCGACCTCAAAACACAGCAGCTCAGATCTGTTGGTCAGAGGAAATGCAGTGGTACTATACAGTCGATGTTGAGAGACGATCTTCGCATTCACAATGTCTCCGACACCAGCTGATCCACCTTTCAAACTGCTTAAGACCCGGTGGACTCTCTAAATGGCTTCAGACATATTCTAGAATGTTGTTTTCAAAGTGTCATGTAAATGAGATGAGATTGTCATGATTACAGTGGTGTTTCTCAGATGGGGTAAAAGCATCCCAAAGTGGTTACCCCAATTCAGTCTCATCTAATCGTTTTCCACCTGTGTTGTCATGTTTGAAAGGCTACTCACAAGCTTTTCTTGGGTTATATTGCCAAAAACATTAGATTAGTTTCTCAGAAACGAGCTGAGTCTACTCTTAGACTAAACTGCAGCATAAATCCGTTTGGGAAGCTAATCGTGCTTAGTTGTAGTTATGGATTTTGGGGTTGTGCTTTCTGCCAAGGCCTTGACTGTGTTGATGGCAATCTGATCCTCAGGAATGCTAATGTGGAATCAGTTCATTCAAAAACACTTTTCCTCTTCAAAAAGACCAAAACTGATTCAAGATCAGCATTCCAGCCATTTGATCATCATATGCCACACAGTATTGTCCAGAAAGCTGACCATGAATAACGTATATCTTGATATCTTAGAAATTGATTATTCCTGAATAGCAACAGGTCTTAAGTTTAGTCTTCAGTTATTTGTTAGGACAAAGAGGTTCTCACCATAGGCCATGATTTAGAGCAGAACATGCTGTGTGTGTGCGCGTGTGTGTGTGTGTGTGTGTGTGTGTGTGTGTGTGTGTGTGCGCGCGTGTGTGTGTGTGTGTGTGTGTGTGTGTGTGTGCGTGTGTGTGTGAATATTGTGTCTACTTTGAAACTCCTCAAATGTTCTGTGCTATATGGTGTAGCTAAACATTCCTAGACCAAGTCTGTATCATGGAATGTAAATGGTGTTTTAGCAGCACAGTACAGCCTTGCTCAAGAGTTCTGAACAAGCCATAACTAAACCAACTGAGGTGGCCATGTGTGCGTGACAGGTTGAGTATGAGAGTTTGGGGTGGTGCATCTAACCCGTTTGATCAAGTGCAAATTTTAAGTGCAAAAAGTTAGTTTACCAGCTGCCTTATGAAATATTCCTTTTATAATGTGTGGTCCATTTGGAAGCAATAAAAATTGTATTATAACTGAAGTTGCTTTTGTATTTTTTGGTGTGTGTTTAAGCAATTTAGGTGAAAGAAATTTCAGCAAGTAGTATAACTGAATTTCCCCAGTGCGGGACTAATTCAGGATTATCTAACAGAACAAAGATTTAACAGATGCATTGTCACTTACATCTACCTAACTATATAATGCCTGCAACATTATATATTATATATACATTATATTGAAGGGTGACTGGAATTCCTCTATGAGATTTTGTTTGTGAGCTCCAAAGTTGAAGGAAACAGAAAGCAGGGTACCCGCGGGTCCTTAAAAACAGCCCCGGTTCTGGACTGCTTTGCTTGGGGGGGCAGTAAAACATAATGAGGGGGCATGTTGATAGTCATGTTTATGAAGCCAGAAATATATTCAAGGCTTGATTTGTGCATGAATGATGACTATTGATACTGGCTTAAAGTGATGTATTAGGTAAAGAAATAAAAATGCACATTTTCGAACTTAAAACTTAAAACACAATGATTAAAAAATACATGTTGATTATGTAAATGGAGAACAAAGATTATCTAATTGTATTTCATTTCAATACTGCCATTACTAATAGAACAACTCTATTTCTTGAAAGGCTGACAAATGTACCTATACACAGACTGAGAATATTCAAACATGGAAATAGGAATGAGTGAGAATATTTATATTACTGGGAAATTAAAATATAAAGAAAACAAAAGAATACAAATTCTGTTATAAAAGGGAGTATTCGTCACATTTCTATTTTGAAAAAGAAAAAAATATGAAAGTACATAAATAAGAAATCTATCTACTGCACTTTAATGGTAAAAAATCTGGTAGTATTGAAGTTTTTATTGATGTTATGAAACGTACTGGTACAATGCGGTATTTATGCACAGTATAACAATACTGGCTGTGATGGCGAGGAATCGTTTAAACCAGGGATGTCAAAGTCAAAAACACAGAGGGCCAAAAAAACAAATTTGCTACAAGCCGAGGGCCGGACTGGTTCAATGTTTATTAAAACATATTGAAATGATTGCACATAGCCTATTGAACCAAGACCTAACACAGTGTATATTATTTAATGTTTAAATGAATAAAGCACTATTTTCTTATGGATCTGTCAGTAATTTCAAGTGAAAACATTTTTCAACAGGCAAACAGATAAAAGCAAACTTCCTTCAAAGAAAAATCACATGAAGACACACAGGTTTACCTTTTACCTCCATGAACATGTACTCTGCCTCCCACCTGGCTTGAAACCCGTTCTCAGTGTCCACCTTACGTTTAGTCATTTTTGAGAAGGGGGATAGCTGAACGTTGATGTCTGCTCTGACTGCTGATTTAGGTTTATACTTTCGCGAGTGACCATAGTGCGCTACTCCGAATTTTAATGTTGCTTTGTGTTGCAGGTTTGAAAAGTGCTGCAATTTAGGCTAAAGTACTTGAAAATGTTTTAAATTGTAACTACTTCGTTTCACAACAAATATCTGTCTGACTGAATAGTTCTCTTGTATTACCTTAACAAATACGAGCCTCTTGTAATTCCAGGACAAAACATGAGAGAACGTGAAGACGTTAAGATTGGGGAAAATAAACAACCATTAAATAATGTGAATAAAAAGCGAATTATTTCGAATCATTTCGAGTATATGTATAAATATTTAACATATTTAAGTTTAACGTGCTGGAAAATATTGAAATGGACCTTTAAAGTGACGTACAAGTGCTTGAACCCTGCAAACATGACTTTGTTCATTGCGCTGGCGGAGCCACTGCGATTACGTCATTTTCGCCGCGCAGACCCTCGCGACGCTTCGCGCTGCAGTGACTTCGCGGGCTACCGTTGCATTGTGGGGAATGTAGTGTTTGTGCGTACAAAACACCATCGGGCGGCTGTGGCCTGCGGGCCGGTTCTAATAGTAATTCAATATCATCCAGGGGGCCATAGATAATCAATTCGCGGGCCGGATCTGGCTCGCGGGCTTTGACTTTGACATATGTAGTTTAAACCATGAGCCGCGACGGCTTGCACGGGGGAAAGAGCAGCCTCGCGCGGTGTCGTGCACCTCTCGAATTTTGTAACTTCGCGCGCGCCGCGCCTCAGCGCAATGAACAATGTCATGTTTGCCGGGTTCATACACCTATACAAGGTGGAATTAAAGCACTTGTACCTCACTTTAAAGGTCCAGTTCAATATTTCTCAGCACGTTAAACTTAATTAAGTTAAATATTTATACATATACTCAAAATAATTCGCTTTTTTAATCACACTTTCAAAACGCCCAATCTTAACGTCTTCGCGTTCTCTCATGTTTCGTCCTGGAATTACAAGAGGCTTGTATTTGTTAACCTAAGACAAGAGAACTGTTCATTCAGACAGATATTTGTTGTGAAACGAAGTAGTTACAATTTCAACATTTTCAAGTACTTTAGCCTAAATTCCAGCACTTTTCAAATCTGAAAAAGCAACATTAAAATTCGTCAGGTAAATGTTCATTCCCCTGTTTTTTATTACCACATATCGTTTCGGACAACACTGCGCGGCAAGTATTTAAACGCTTCCGCCGTTCGTGCAGGTTTAGGAGAACCAAGTTAGCCTAACCGCTAACGGCTAATAAAATAATTTAAGCAACACCTATGTAAGAGGTGAGTAACATTAAAGCAACGAAAAACCACAGTTAAGCAAATATTACCATGTGGAAGTCAGTTTAAACTCAGAAGAGTGTTTACCAGTATACCTGTCTTTCACTCACACTAACAGAACATATACTGCCGAACTGAACCGTTTGGGGCGGTCTGCCGATTTTTATATGACTCAAAGAGCCAATCAGGAATAAGCAAGGAAATATCTTCACGCTGTAAAGCAAAATGCATTTTTGTGATTGGTTCAGAGATAAAAAAAAAAGCCGTTGCTTGCATTGTGCTTGGGGGGGCAAAGACACAATTTGGGGGGGCAATGCCCCCCTCTGCCCCCCCCCTAGCGCCGGCCCTGCTTAAAAAGTCTTAAAATGTCTTAAATTTAGTTTTCCATATTCAAGGCCTAAAAATGTCTGGAATTTTATGAGGGGAGGCATTAAATTATTATAAGTGTGTGTTGTTCAGTTGTTCTGGCGCGATGTGAACTTTGCCGAATCTAGCGCTATTGCAGAAAATAACCGCTCCAGGGTCCTAGTGCTAGATTCCTAGCGTTGGAGTATACGGCCTCAACAACGTCAACAATTTTCGTTCGTTTAAAGCCAGCTGGGGTTGCCCCCCGGGGCTGACCGTGCGCCTTGTAGCGTACGGGACCAGAGCCATCCTTCAGCACCGTGATAACACCGCATGTGACTCTTAAGGCTCACATTGTGGGTGAAGACCCTATCGCACAGTTAGCGTAGAGTAGAGTCGAAAATCCACCTAATGTATTTTAGAATGATAAAATTATTAGAAATTATTATGTAGTTTTAGATTTTTAAAGTGGCATCAGTATTAACTGAACATGAACTCGTGAACTGTATTTCGTAAACAGAAATACCAATGTGTTTTTCCAAGAAATTTTACAATTTTCATTTAATCATTCTCAGTAACATGTTTTCCAATTGCATGTTCAGTCTATAAAGTTAATTATTTGCTTACAAAGTTTGGTTTCCTTTTTTTGGGTTCTGCTTTTTGGTTCTCAAAACAATTGGTCATACGTTGATTCCATAAACGTCCCTTTAAGAAAAGCATTATGTAAAACAAAATTTAGTATGAGGCAAAACAAATGTCATGTTTTGGGCCTATGGATCCTAACTCGTTAATGTCACTATAGGTCATAATAAAACAGTCATTGTCATGATGTATATCAGAGCCAATCCTGACCTGGAGCCCTGAATTAATATGTGCCGTTGGACCCGTGCACCATGCAGACCCCCTTCCTGACCCGTGAACAATCATCCATGTTAGAACTAGCTGCCTGTTGATCTGTGGTAGCAATGGGTGATGATACAGCATCTCCTCTACAGATAAACCTAAGCTAAGGCTGGGACCTACAAATAATAGTATAGCCTAATTATCACTCATTTTATCAGCAGCATCAGGCCCGTTCAAACCGGTTCCCCCAGATTTACTTTAACACATTGTCAAATATAAACAACTTGTAGTATGACTGGCCAGGGGCGGACTGGCATACCCGGGAACGGGTTAGTGGGCCGCTGGCCGCTGGTGGTTGAACTCAGCCTGTGGAGGAGCCATTGTCGCTCACTGTGGCCCTGGCCCGTAGTCACGCTGCTGTTTAACAGTGTTATTACCTCCCCCGCTCCAGTCAGGCAAACCTGCTCAGCGCGGGTGCGGACTGAGCCTGTAAACACATGAACAAGTTGGACCGGGCCGCGGACTGGGTCAGCTGATGTGGGCTGACGGTATGCAGCGGAGATCAGATTAAAAAAAACCAACTTGTTCCAAAAAATCCGGGCCAGACTACGAAAACATACAGCAGCTGTGTCACTTATGAATACAAGTAGTCATGAACTGGATAATTCTGTAGTGAGAGTAGGGAGTAGGTGGAGGTGAGCTTGGAAAGATGGAGATATGCTTTGGAGAGCAGGGGAATGAAAGTGAGCAGGAGTAAAACAGAGTACATGTGTGTGAATGAGAGGGCAGACGGTGGACAGGTCCAGTTACAAGGAGTTGATTTGGTGAAGGTTGACGTGTTTACCTACTTAGGGTCGAGGGTACAGAGTAATGGAGGAAGTGAAAGAGAGGTAAAAAAGAAAGTGCAGGCAGGGTGGTGTGGATGGCATAAAGTGTCTGGGGTGATCTGTGATAGAAGGATGTCGGCTAGAATGAAAGGAAAGATCTATAGGACAGTAGTGAGACCTGCTATGTTGTATGGACTGGAGACAGTGGTACTGACAAAGAGACAGGTGAGGGAGATGGAGGTGTCTGAGATGAAGATGTTGAGATTCTCATTTGGAGTGACGAGGAAGGATAGGATCAGAAATTAGTTCATTAGAGGATCAGTACATGTAGCATGTTTTGGAGATAAAGTTAGAGAAGCGAGATTGAGATGGTTTGGACTTGTACAGAGGAGGGAGGAGAGGTATATTGGTAGGAGGGTCTGGAGGATGGAACTTCCAGGCAAGAGGAGGAGAGGTAGACCTAAGAGGAAGTTTATTGATGCAGTGGTAGAGGATATGAGAGTGGCTGGTGTGTCAGTGGAGGACACTCAGGACAGGGCCAGATGGAGGAGTTTGATCCGCTGTGGCGACCCCTAAACGGGAATTGCCGAAAGAAGAAGAAGATTATATAGTGGAATTCATTAAGAACAAAGTAACAAAAAATTATCAATGTAAATCAAATCATCCCATGGAGGTCTGGATTTGGAATCATACTCAAAATCAAATGACAGGCTGATCCAACTTCAGTGGAAATTCCTCAAGACAAGTTAAAATGAATCTCAGTAATGTTTGTGGCCTCCACGTGCCTGTATGATCTCCATACAACACCTGGGCATGCTCCTGATGAGATGGAGGATGTTCTCCTGAGGAATCTTCTCCCAGACCTGGATTAAAGCATCAGTCAACTCCTGGACCGTCTGTGGTGCAACGTACCATTGGTGGATGGAATGAGACATGGTGTCCCAGATGTGTTCGATTGGATTCATGTCTGGGGAACGGGCAGGCCAGTCCATAGCATCAATGCCTTCATCATGCAGGAAGTGCAGGACACACATTATCCACATGAGGCCTAGCATTTTCATGCATCAAAAGAAAGGCACACTGCACCAGCATATGATCTCACAATCTGAGTCTGAGGATCTGAGGGTCTGAGGATCTCATCTCGGTAACCTAATGGTAATGGTAATTGTGACAACATATGTTGTGAAAAGCGCTATACAAATATATTTGATTTGATTTGATTTAATGGTAGTGTGAGTACCTCTGGCTAGCACATGGAGGTTTGTGTGGTCCTCCAAAGAAAAGCCTCCCCACACCATTACTGACCCACTGCCAAACCGGTCATGCTGGAGGATGTTGCAGGCAGCAGAACGTTCTCCACGGCGTCTCCAGATTCTGTCTGTCACATGTGCTCAGTGTGAACCATCTCTTCATCCATGAAGAGCACAGAATGGTGAATCTGCCAATCTTGGTGTTCTCCGGCAAATGCCAGTCACCCTGCACGGTGTTGGGCTGTAAGCACAAGCCCCACTTGTGGATGTCGGGCCCTCATACCACCAACATGGAGTCTGTTTCTAACGGTTTGAGCAGAAACATGGATATTAGTGGCCTGCTGGAGGTCATTTTGCAGGGCTCTGGCACTGCTCCTCCTGTTCCTTCTTGCACAAAGGAGGAGGTAGTGGTCCTGCTGCTGGGTTGTTGCCCTCCTACGGCCTCCTCCATGTCTCCTGGTGTACTGGCCTGTCTCCTCGTATCTGCTCCATGTTCTGGACACTGTGCTGACAGCGTGATGATGTAGACATACACATCACCCATAAAGGTTAAAATATATGGACATATTATGCTTATACTTACCTGTGACTAGTCTGCACCTGGTGGGCCAAAAGAATAAGATGTTCAGGACTCAGGCTTTTACTCACCTGGACAGGGGTAACCTCTGCAGAAGAGGAGAGATATACATAAAATGTACAAAATGGAAATTATGTATGTACGTATGTAAAATGAAAAGGAGATGCAGAGAGAGAAGTCATGACATGCTATAAAGTAATCAAAGATGTTTATCTAAATATGTATTGATTTAAATTGGAATGTTTTATATTCATTGTCCATGTATTACCCGTTACGTGAATAGAATATTCTTGGGGAGGGGCTGATCAAATATAACAAGGTGCCACTAGCCTAAAAGGGATGTTTTTACTATCCCGGAGAGCAGGCTAGCGTAAGGCTATGTGAGATCCATATGACTTTGCAGTCATTGATCACGATACCCTGACTAAAAAGAGTTTGCTTCATACTGTTTTATTTGTCATTCAGTGCGCGCTTTGTGAATATGTAAATAGCTATGTCACTTCTGTGGAAGCACATGAGTCAACTGCAGAAACTTTGTGGGTAATAATGTCAGACATATCAAAGAATTGGCGTGATGTTTTATTTTGAACATGACTTTCAACAAATTAATATCCTACACACATTGCTTGTGACAGATGTGGAAGGTGGTTCCATACCAGATGTGTGAAAATTCCACCACTGGATAAAGACTACGTATGTACAGCATGTATTTGAATGTAAAAATGTCAGTAATTTGTTGTACTGATTAAAGGTACACATGTTTACCCTTATTACGTGTATTGAAAAATACTTTTCTGCACTTTGTATGGGAGAGATTTTCCACCTGTCTAAAAATGCCACCCCCCCCCCCCCCCCCCTACAGAAGCTGGTCTCTTGCACTCACATAAATGAATCAAAGCATGTTTTAATTGTTAGTGAATACATGTTTCACTCACACCAGTTGTGGATCCTCACTGTGTACAGTAAGGTAAATATGACAGGGGAACGGATCTATACAAGCTATTCTACCTGCCTAAAATGCCCCCCCCCCCCTACAGAAGCTGGTCTCTTGCACTCACTGAAATGAATCAAAGTTTGTTTGAATGATCAGTAAATAAATGGTCCCCCCTACAGAACCTCGTCTATTATATGAACTTAATAACTAACCCATTGGCCCACCGGGGAAATCTCCGGTCGTAATGTATGCCAGTCCGCCCCTGGTGGTCATATATGACTGCAGAAATGTTTGCAAATGGTGACGGGAGCTCTTCTTCGGCATTCTTACACCAAATCTGTAGCACTCCGCGGACGCGTTGACAAGCAACGGCATATACACGCAAGACATTTTTATATCTGTGCTTAAACAACCTGCAAAAATTAATCAAATGGATGCCTTTAACATAACGTTTCACCTGCAGCCAGTTTGGACAGACTCAGAAAAAGAGTGTGACTCCACACTTACATAAAATTCTGAACCTCCAGTTACCACAAAATCGATTCGGTCGACTGCAATGACAGCAGCACAACTGAACGCGCTGGAACTGGCTCGAAATGAACAAAATACAATTCGACAAACAAAATGGGCTACAAAGTGCTTCACGGACTGGCTCTTACAAAATGAATTTAAGGTCAATTTGGGAACAGTTGAAAAGCCTGAGCTAAATAATTTTTTTATTTTTTAGGTGGACCAGGGAACTGTTCCGTGGAACTACTTTTTGGCGGAAGGCACATTCCGTATTAAAACATATTTCATTATCAGGGTTGCCAACGCATTGAGCGTGAGACACACGCATTTGACCGTCTTCACACGCGCTCACGCCACACTTCCGATTTCTCACGCCGAAAAAAAATCTAGTTTATTTACCTCTGATCCACATCTATGATTCAACGAGTTACTAGTTCGCTCTGGCGCCAACCACCGGCGATCGATCCATCGCGATATAATACTGAATTTGTGTCCATTTTACACCCCGCCCGGTATCAATTTACGTTCGCCACAAACACCCCCCCCCCCCCCTCAACAATTTACACTCGCCACCCCCTCCAGGTTCAAATCTCACTCCAAGCGATCTTGAAAAGTTGGCAACCCTGCATTATGAATGTCTTGAGGTTCTTGGATGTGTTTTCTTCATTTATTTTGTAAAAAAAAACTGCTGTATAAGTGAGTTGATCTACGGCACTCGCCTTCGCCTCGTGCCTACGACCAAATCACAGCCGTGATGTTATTCGCGCTAACACACTCCCTCTTGGTGTTCTATTGCTTAAATAGCTCTCAAGTTTGCGTACATAAAAAGTGCGGGAACACCGTAGTGATCCTCAAGAGCTGAAGAGAAAATCATAAAGGCTGAGATAGACGAGATACAGCAAACCAGTGTCAACCCTTAGAGCCTTAATGAGCTTCTCTGCTTGTGATTGTGCCCTTATGGAAATATATCGCTCGGGTCCCCAACTATCCGCTTGACGTGATGTTACTCAAATGCGGACAGTCTGCGCGCGGGCCGTATTTATATGATGACGTCACAAAGGAGGTAGCCGACAGGTAACCTATATAAAGGTTCGTGGCTTTCGGAACTTTACTCACAGAGACCTGAAATCGCGAGACGACAGCATCTCTTACGGTACTTTACTCACAAAGAGACCCGAAATCTCCAGAGGACACTATCTCCTACAATAGAGGTATGATCTTTTTAAATGTTAAATGTTAAAATGTTAAAGAATGTTTTAAAGAATTTCCTAAATTTTCTAAACCTTAATTATAGAGGCAGAAATCGGATTCAGAGTTCCATGAATAGCTCAGCGAAGCGGTTTACCATAGGCAGTTTTATTAACCATAGTTCTTCTAAATTAGCTAGCTTATTTAAGTTAATGAATACATTAATAACATTAATTCATGAGGGCTTCGAAAACCTTTCTTCCCAGTTAAAGAGACTACTTTACTTTCGGTTGACATACACCTTAATAGCTAGCTAACTTGGCGATCTTGATGAACAGTATTGGTGATTGTGGAAACCTGCATTTTCACAATGCACAGAGCTAAATATAGACATATGTCATGTATGATAAATGTTATACTTTGTTCTTATGTATAAATAATCTAGATTTCCCTGCATTTGAAAAGTATAATGAAACATTACATAAAATTAGCTAACCCAGTCCTTTTTAAAAGCTTGCTACTAAGACCCTCATAAACCAGGCTTTAACTTTAAAAGGGCATTGCGGTTATCATCAATGGGCAGGTGCTTTGAGCACTAACCGCACCTGATAGTTTTTAATAGTCATTTTTATTACCCCATATAAGCTTTGACAGAATGTGTCTGATAAATGTAAATGTGAATTTGTGTCATAGACATACAAAAGAAAATGAGGTGTCACCTAGTGATCACGTCATCTGCCACTGGGGCACCCATTCCTCAGAAGACTCTACAGGAGTCAGCTCCCAAACAGGTTGAGCGTTTCAGCAACATCGACAGTTCCAATATTGATTCCTTTTTGGACGCCCCAGAAGCCACTTTAGCAGAAATCCAGACATTTATAACTGGTCTGAAGCCTGTAGTGGTGAAAAGGCACGTTGTCCCTTTTACAGCTCGGATGAACGCTCCGAAATTCTATGTTAACTGGAAGGTAGGAATCATGTTTTACAATAATAATTTTATGTGCCCTGTTCCATAAATCAGTGAAACAGTTGAATGTTCAATAGTTTGTCTTGTCACTTTTGTGAATCCTCATTTGTCATTTTGCTTTGTTTAATGTTTGTTCTTCAAGAAGTCAAAAAAAAGCCAACGTGCTGGTCTGGTATTTGATGTCCAGAAGAGAAGCAAGGCTTCTGAGATCAGCAGCACTCAGAATGTGTCTGTTAACGCAGAAAGCAGTTTTGGTTCCTTTTTGGACTCTTCAGTAGCCACGTTCCCCACTTCAGCAGAAATCCAGACATTAATGAGAACTTATGGTCTGAAGCCTGTGGTGGTGAAAAGGCATGTTGTCCCTTTTACAGCTCGGATGAACGCTCCGAAATTCTATGTTAACTGGAAGGTAGGAATCATGTTTTACAATAATCATTTTATGTGCCCTGTTCCATAAATTAGTGAAACAGTTGAATATTTAATAGTTTGTCTTGTCACTTTTGTGAATCCTCATTTGTCAGTTTGCTTTGTTTCATGTTTGTTCTTCAAGAAGTCAAAAAAAAATGCTGGTGTCCAGAAGAGGAGCAAGGCTTCTGATCATCTTCAGGAATGTAAGTCCATGATTCAGAATTCTGAGAGGAGCACACTCTTATATCAGTATTCTAAAAGCTTTTAATTAGCATGAGGTTTTCTGTAGTTCTAATGAATCTTGTCTTTTACAGCTTCCCACATTGAAACCAAAACCAACACTTTCTGCCAACGTTTGTCCAGAATGTGCTCAACAATTTCCAAAGCCCTGTCCAATCCTTTCAAATGCTTTGTTAGAGCATCCTGAGTCATCAATACTGACCAATAAAGTCTTTCTGCAGTCCAGTCCTTTGTGTTTATTGATTTATTTAATCCTAAGAGGTTTTTTACAGGTCTTGGTTTGGGAACTAAGCACTTTGAAGCATGTGGATGTGCCCATATGCCCACTGTTCATCCACTTCCCCTGGTCTCTCAGTATCTGATGCAGACCTTAAAAAAAGTCACTAAACCACAGTATGATGCCAGCAGTGGCGGAGCTAGACTTTTTTTCAAGGGGTGGCCAAAGGGTGACCAAGGCTTTATCAGAGGGGTCCATATATACATGAACAAAACGAAACACGTTTTCTCTTAAAATTACCATTTCCAGTGGGGTGGCAGTAGGGGTGGCAAGGGCTCTGTTGGGGGTGGCAATTGCCCCCCCGGACCCCCTTTGGCTCCGCCACTGGATGCCAGCACACACATGTTTGTGGAACATACCATGGTGACTCACTCAGGTTGCTGAGCAAAAGACCGTTGGAAAACTCTTTTATGGGCATGATAAGCTACAGCAAGTGGGGGTATGGCTGTCTTCTGTGTGGCACACCCCTTGGTAAAGGTCACCTGAGTCACCTGTTGAATGCTTAACCAGACGTTATAGTTTATAGTCTTTGACGGTGCTCAGCTGACAGAGAGAATGACGTAAAGAGAGTCTGTGAAACAAAACGCTTGTATATGGAATGTTGGGAGAAAATTGTCAAGAAAGAACAAATGTGGAATAGTTCTGAAAAGTGTAGAGGAAATATGTCATTTTCTCATTCTGCAAACTCCACATGGTCAGTTAGATCCTAGATGCATTCAGATATTGCCTTCCTCATCCACTAGAGCGGCTGGCCAGATGGCACATTTTGGAAGAGACAGAATGACTGCTGTCATTCCCAGACCCATCATAAACAAGACTCATCTGGAATAATCAGCAGAAAGTAGCACCTTTGTCATGCATGAACACTGCACGTTAGGTTGGAAATGGGCGGACTGGCATACATTACTACCGGGGATTTCCCCGGTGGGCCGATGGGTTAGTGGGCCACCGGTGGTTTAACTCAGTCCGTGGAGGAGCCATTACCGTGCACTGCGGCCCAGGCCCGTAGTCCCCCTCCAGTCAGGCAAACCTGCTCAGCGACTGAGCCTGTAAACACATAAACAAGTTGGACCGCGGACTGGGCCAGCTGATGTGGACTGATGGTGTGCAGCAGAGATCAGGAAGAAAAAAAAAAACTTGTCCCAGAAAATCCGGGCCGAACTACGAAAACATACAGCAGCTGTGTCACTTATTAATACAAGTAGTCACAAACTGGAAAAGCCTTGTACATACTAATGCCACATTAATTATATCTCCCTGTTTGTATCCCACGAGTGACAAGTCAAGAGAGAGATGCTAGTTGCACACTGACACTGCTGAGGGTCTAACTCATCATGTGATCCCTCCGCGACACGGTTGACACTACTGAAACGTGAAAAAATAAGTCCGCATTGCCGTAAAGATGGAGCAGTCTAAGCCAGGGTCTAAACCAGGGATGGGCAACTGGTGGCCCAGGGGCCGCACACGGCCCTCGTCCTCACTCAGTGCAGGCCGCAAATAGATCAATAATAATATAATATTTAAAAGAAAAAAAAACGAAAGAGCAGGACTTTTTTGTTCTTGTCACGTAGGGCTATGTCCCCCTCTCCTATATATATAATAATATCTGTATGGCTCTCCTGTTACCACTCCTGCCTGTCCTGTTGACCACGATTATGTAATTCCCCTTATTAAATCTCGCTCTTCTCAGCGTTTGTGTCCACCTCATCGCTCCGCAGCGCGTGCTGTGTTAAAGTTCTTTGATATGAAGGAGTGCAAATTCCTTTTTGCACTTTTTTATTAAGCATGAATTATTCTTTTATTTGAGACTTCAAATGCAGTGAGGGATGTGGCTAGGAAGGTACTTGGTGTGACCTCAGGACAGAGGAAGATAGACAAGGAGTCATGGTGGTGGAATGAGGAAGTTCAGGAAAGTTTGAGAAGAAAGCGGTTGGCTAAAAAGAATTGGGATTTTCAGCGAGATGAAGAAAGTAGACAGAGGTACAAGGAGATGTGTCGTAAGGCAAAGAGAGCTCTGGTAGAAGCTAAAGAGAAGGCATATAGCAAGCTGTATGAGAAGTTGGACAGGGGTTGTGAATCAGGAAGTGCCCCAGGTGAGCAAGGAGGAAGTAAGGGCTGCAATTCGGAGAATGAAGTGTGGTAAGGCAGTTGGACCTGATGATATTCCAGTGGAGGCATGGAAATGTTTGGGAGAGACAGCAGTGGAGTTTTTGACTGGGTTATTTAACAGAATCTTGGAAGGTCAGAAGATGCCTGAGGAGTGGAGACAAAGCATAATGGTGCAGATTTTCAAGAATAAGGGCGACGTTCAGAGCTGTAGTAATTACAGGGGGATAAAGTTGATCAGTCACAGCCTGAAGATCTGAGAAAGAGTAGTGGAAGCTAGGCTTAGAGGAGAGGTAGAGATCTGTGAGCAGCAGTATTGTTTCATGCCAGCTAAGTGCACCACAGATGCTATGTTTGCTTTGAGAGTGTTAATGGAGAAGTATAGGGAAGGACAGAAGGAGTTACATTGTGTGTTTGTTGACAGAGAAAGCTTATGATAGAGTACAGAGACAGGAGCTGTGGTATTGTATGAGGAAGTCAGGAGTAGCAGAAAAGTATGTGAGGGTGGTGCAGGATATGTATGAGAACAGTGTGACAGCAGTGAGATGTGCGGTAGGAATGACAGAGGGGTTTAAAGTGGGGGTAGGACTACATCAGGGATCAGCCCTGAGTCCCTTCCTGTTCGCAATTGTCATGGACAGACTGACGGACGAGGTTAGGCAGGAGTCCCCTTGGACTACGATGTTTACTGATGACATTGTGATCTGTAGTGAGAGTAGGGAGTAGGTGGAGGTGAGCTTGGAAAGATGGAGATATGCTTTGGAGAGCAGGGGAATGAAAGTGAGCAGGAGTAAAACAGAGTACATGTGTGTGAATTAGAGGGGAGACAGAGGACAGGTCCAGTTACAAGGAGTTGATTTGGTGAAGGTTGACTAGTTTACCTACTTAGGGTCGAGGGTACAGAGTAATGGAGGAAGTGAAAGAGAGGTAATAATGAGAGTGCAGGCAGGGTGGTGTGGATGGCATAAAGTGTCTGGGGTGATCTGTGATAGAAGGGTGTCGGCTAGAATGAAAGGAAAGATCTATAGGACAGTAGTGAGACCTGCTATGTTGTATGGACTGGAGACAGTGGCACTGACAAAGAGACAAGTGAGGGAGATGGAGGTGTCTGAGATGAAGATGTTGAGATTCTCATTTGGAGTGACGAGGAAGGATAGGATCAGAAATGAGTTTATTAGAGGATCAGTACATGTAGCATGTTTTGGAGATAAAGTTAGAGAGGCGAGATTGAGATGGTTTGGACTTGTACAGAGGAGGGAGGAGAGGTATATTGGTAGGAGGGTCTGGAGGATGGAACTTCCATGCAAGAGGAGGAGAGGTAGACCTAAGAGGAGGTTTATGGATGCAGTGGTAGAGGATATGAGAGTGGCTGGTGTGTCAGTGGAGGACACTCAGGACAGGGCCAGATGGAGGAGTTTGATCTGCTGTGGCGACCCCTAAACGAACGGGAATAGCCGAAAGAAGCCCTGTTTGTATCCCATGAGTGACAAGTCAAGAGAGAGACGCCAGTTGCACACTGACACTGCTGAGGGTCTAACTCATCATGTGATCCCTCCGTGACATGGTTGACACTCAGTAGCGAACCGTGACCATTATACCTGGCCCTGCTCACACCCCCCCCCCCCCTCCTCGTTTCCTCTCCTAATTAACTGCAATTAAAAAATAATAAAAATTGAGATGACAGTACAGCTTTAAAAACGCAATAAACCAATAACATATGTACTAGATAACTTCTTAAGCAAAAATAAGGTTCCAACAAAATAAGGTTCACAGGTCCGTCTTCCTCGGGAGCGGAATATGCAAACAATGCACACAACGGCATCAAAGGACTGAATCGAAACTAGCTAGCGGTGGTACGCTAACGACAGAAATGATCATAGAGTTAAGCCTGCCCATTAAGACGGAAGATATGATTGGTCAATTTTGCTGTCATTTGAAACTGGTATTGAGCTGAATTATAACTGCTTGGCCCTCTGTAAACGAACAGCGGGTATCACAGTCCTGATAGGGGGAGACACAGGCTCACAGGCTTCCACTTAACCCCTCACCTTCCAACACAGATTAAATAGACACGGGTGAATAATTTATTTGCTTATATTTTTGTAATTGTTAATATGTTAATATGAAAAAGAAAAGCTGCAGAGGTTACTCACTGAGTGAACAATGTAGGTTTCAGATTTCCAAAATCTGTATTTCCCTGTATTTTGTCAGGGTCAAAATATTCATGTCCCCCCTAATCTTTAAATCTGTCTAGATTAAAAAATTTGAACTGTGACAGAATGAATGAATGAATGAATGAATAAATAAATGTTTCAATTTATATAGCACCTTATCAGGATACCCAAGGCGCTTTACAATTGTTAACACAGCAACGTCTCAGACAACCAATCACACACCGGCAAGAAGCGGCAGCCAATTGCGCACAGCGTACTCTCTACCGGGATCCACAGCCCCCTGGGGGACTGAATGGGGTGCAGGAAGGGGAGAGAGAGGACAGACCCTAGTGGCAGAGCACCATCCACTGCTGGCCATACAAGCACACACACTCAGACAACAACTTGTTTTTATTGAACAGGGAGAGACACAGACACACACTCATGGAGAGACACAGACACACACTCAGGGAGAGACACAGACACACACTCAGGGAGAATTTGTCTGGGACTGCCAATTTACCTAACCTCCATGTTTTTGGACTGTGGGAGGAAACCGGAGAACCCGGAGGAAACCCACACAGACACAGGGAGAACATGGAAACTCCACTCAGATAGGGACTTGAACCCAAGACCCCAGACAGAATCTCGGATCGGAGCTGGAAGGCTATTCCATAACTGAGGGGCTTTAAAGGAGAAAGTTCTGTCTCCAGCTGTAGTCTTGTTAATTTCTGGAACTAAGAGAAATCCTGCATTTTGAGAGTGTGTTATAGTATACAATGAGTTCACTTAGATATTGTGGAGCAAGACCACATTTAATGCCTTATAGATCAAAAGATGAATTACAAAATCAATTCGAGTTTTAACTGGAAGTCAGTGCAACGCAGAGAGAGTATTAATGTGATTGAATATTCTAGCCCTAGTCATTGGAAGACCTGGAGGAGTACACATCTGCTGTCTTCGGGTACATCAGCAAATGTGTAGGGGACGTCACCACCACAAAGACCGTGACCTGCTACCCGAACCAGAAACCCTGGCTGAATGCAGAGGTGCGTTCCTTGCTGAAAACCAGGGATGCTGCCTTCAGGTCCGGTGACTCACTGGAACTCAGGAGGGCTAGGAGAGAGCTGGACACAGGAGTCAAAAGAGCTAAAGCTTCCTGTGCTCAGAAAATCCAGGAACACTTTTCATCCCAGGATCCACGGAGCATGTGGAAGGGCATTAAGTGCATCACAGACTACAAAATCAATGATGCACGATGCCCAAATGACCCCTCCCTGCCAGAAGCCCTCAACAAATTCTACGCCCGCTTTGAGGACCCAGACACCCCCCCCCCCCCCTCCAGCAACAGACCCCCCCCCCCCCTCACCTGGAGAAGAACCCCTCAGCGTGACTCCAGCGGAAGTAAGGAGGACCCTCAGAAGGATCAACCCCCGGAAAGCTGCTGGCCCGGACAACATCCCCGGACGGGTACTACGAGAATGTGCCTGAGTGCATCTGAGTGCTTTCAGATGTTCTAGCAGACATCTTTAATGCTTCCCTCACACAGGCAGCTGTACCCACCTGCATGAAGGCTGCCACCATTGTCCCGGTACCCAAAAGCTCCACAGTGACTGGTCTGAATGGTTATCGACCAGTAGCCCTCACACCGATAATTGCAAAATGCTTTGAAAGACTGGTCATGACACACATCAGAGCCACCATCGACGTCAATGTGGATCCACACCAGTATGCTTACAGGAAGAACCGGTCCACAGAGGATGCCATTTCTTCTGTGGTCCA
Source organism: Brachyhypopomus gauderio (assembly GCF_052324685.1). Lineage (NCBI taxonomy): Eukaryota > Metazoa > Chordata > Actinopteri > Gymnotiformes > Hypopomidae > Brachyhypopomus > Brachyhypopomus gauderio. The sequence continues at coordinate 2,952,507 of NC_135226.1, forward strand.
CAGTGCACTCACCCACCTGGAGCAAAAGGACTCTTACGTACGTATGCTTTTTGTGGACTTCACATCAGCATTTAATACAGTGATTCCTCAAACACTGGTAAACAAGCTTTACTCACTCGGACTAAACTCCTCCCTCTGCAACTGGGTCCTGGACTTCCTGACCAACAGGCCACAGTCAGTGAAGATCCACAACATCTCCTCCTCCACCATAACCCTCAGTACTGGCTCTCCTCAGGGCTGCGTGCTGAGCCCCCTCCTGTTCACTCTGCTCACGTATGACTGCTCACCTACCCATCCGAGCTGTCATATTGTGAAGTTTGCGGACGACATAGCTGTGGTTGGACGCATCACAAACAGCGACGAGTCCAACTATAGACAGAAGGTGGAACATCTGGAGAGTTGGTGCAGCGACAACAACCTCTGCATCAACGTGAATAAGACAAAGGAGATGATTGTGGACTTCAGAAAGGGCAGTCACACACACACACACCTGCATGTCGGAGGATTAGAGGTGGAGATTGTCTCCAGCTACAAATACTTGGGTGTTCACCTGAGCAACAACCTCAGCTGGAGCAACAACACCTCTAGTCTGGTGAAGAAAGCACACCAGCGACTGTACTTCCTCAGGCGGCTGAGACGAGCTGGTCTGGGGAGCTCAGTCCTCACCACGTTCTACAGATGTGCGGTGGAGAGCGTCCTGTGCTCCAGCATCAACGTGTGGCACGGAAACTGCTCTGCTGCCGACAGGAAAGCTCTACAGAGAGTGGTGAAGGCTGCACAGAGGACTGTTGGAGTCAGCCTCCCCACCACCATGGACATTTATATCTCCAGATGCAGGAAGAGGGCCACCTGCATCATGAGGGACCCCACACACCCAGCTCACTCACTTTTTGTCCCGCTCCCCTCAGTCAGAAGGCTGAGGAGCATAAAGTGTAGGACAACCAGAATGAGGAACAGTTTCATTCCGGAAGCTGTGAGACTCATAAACTCCACCTAACAACTCACTGCTCTGACTCTGTTCAAGTCACTTAATCACCGGTCACTTTATTGAACTCTGGTCACTTTATATCATGTTGCTGCTATTGTGGACTTATTGTCTGCGTTTAAAATTATGCCCTGTGTGTATATATTATTTATTACATATATATTCTACTAAAATACTAGCTCCATTACTGCTCTTTACTAAATTGTTTTAGATAATTATGTATATTTGTATTACCGGGACCTTGAGTAAAAAAATTTCATTCCACCCCATGCAAATGTGATGCGAATGACAATAAACCTCCTTGAATCCTTGAATCCTTGGAAATGAATGTGTAAGACTACAATTAGTATATAAAACAGTTCAAGCACATATTGTAAGGCAATTTGTGATTTACTGTCTGTGACCATCAGTCAGAATACCGACATTCAGTTCACTCCCTTATCTGTGTGTCTGCACCTCAATTAGAAGTTCTCTCCTCTCTCTCGTACTTTTCCATTACCCCTACATACAGTCTATTGTACTTCCTCGCTTGATAAGGAGAACACCATGTTCTCAGACATGTTTTATTATTCCTACCCAATTGTCTTAAGACACATCTTCTTCGTTCTGTATTTAATTAGATGTATTATCATTAAACTTTGGGACTCCTTCCTGACACTTGTGTGTTGTCAATCTCCCAATATTGGTTACGGAACATATTTATAATCCTGTTTATGAACACTGATGGTTTTGATCTACGTATCAGAACGACTCCAATAAAATCTTATCAATTTGGGGACTTACATCCAGGATTCTTTGTGGGTAAGATTTTTGTTTTCTATGAAGGATCGTTTAGCGCTTTTGACCTTCTGATGGACTCATTTGTTCTTCGTAATTGCAAGTGAATGAATTTCCCCCTAGTTGCAAGCGAGTGTTTTCCTCGTAATTATGAGTGAGTTTTTCCTCATAATTGCAATTGAGGGCTTTTTCCCCAAAATTGTGAGTGAGTGATGTTTGTGCTAACAGTCCCCGACTGGGAATGTCCTGCCCTGAACGTCAATGGATGCATTTTAATTGGATATTTTTATTGGCCTTTTTACATTGTTCTTACTGTTGTTGTTAAGACTATATTAGGCCTATATTTTATTCTAGTATCGGGAGCGACCTTAAGACATGGGGTTTAGCGTTAGTTATGTTAAAACCAAACACAAGGAACTTTGTTGTATCGTTGTGGTGCGGGTCTGTATTACGTTCATGAATTGGCTGGTTTAGCGATGAAATTATGAGCTTGTTTAATAGCTACTCATTTTGCTTTAAGAAACCCGTAAAATTATTACGTTTCTTTTAGACTCCTGCATCATCTGTGCAAGATCCACCCCAACTCAACTGATGCCCCTCCTTCACCCCAACTCAACTGATGCCCCTCCTTCACCCCAACTCAACTGATGTCCCTCCTTCACCCCAACTCAACTGATGCCCCTCCTTCACCCCAACTCAACTGATGCCCCTCCTTCACCCCAACTCAACTGATGTCCCTCCTTCACCCCAACTCAACTGATGCCCCTCCTTCACCCCAACTCAACTGATGTCCCTCCTTCACCCCAACTCAACTGATGTCCCTCCTTCACCCCAACTCAACTGATGCCCCTCCTTCACCCCAACTCAACTGATGCCCCTCCTTCACCCCAACTCAACTGATGTCCCTCCTTCACCCCAACTCAACTGATGCCCCTCCTTCACCCCAACTCAACTGATGTCTCTCCTTCACCCCAACTCAACTGATGCCCCTCCTTCACCCCAACTCAACTGATGCCCCTCCTTCACCCCAACTCAACTGATGTCCCTCCTTCACCCCAACTCAACTGATGCCCCTCCTTCACCCCAACTCAACTGATGTCTCTCCTTCACCCCAACTCAACTGATGTCCCTCCTTCACCCCAACTCAACTGATGTCCCTCCTTCACTCCAACTCAACTGCAACTGACATTCACCAACCAAACCATGCTTAGGATTTCTAGAAAGGGTGCATATTCTTTTCTTTCTTTTTATTTTGTTATCCTTATTTATTTTACTGTTTGCTGAATAACAATTACATTGTTGTTATGTCTGTTGTTGACCAGAAGAGGATGGGTTTCCCCTTTGAGTGTTGCTTCCTCTCAAGGATTCTTCTTCATGCTTAGGGAGTTTTTTCTTGCCTTTGGTTTCCTCACTGGGACTTGGGAGTTGGACACTTGTAAAGCTGCTTTGTGACACCTGCTGTTGTAAAAAGCGCTAAATTAAATTTGACTTTGAGGACATTCTCCACCTTGTGGGGACCTCTGTGGACACCTTTACTAGCTTAGTGATTACTGTTATCATGTTTCTGTGTTATAAATGTGATAAAGGGGGGCTATACGGGCATTTGTGATTCACTGTCTGTGACCCTCAGTCAGAACACGCTGACATTCGGTTCACTTCCTTATCTGTGTGTCTGCTGCTCAGTTAGAACCCCCCCCCCCCCCCCTCTCTGTATGTTAGACTGGAACTCCTCTCTTGATACAGAGACAGGGAGAACACCAATCACACATGAGTACGTTTTGTATTGCGCTGAACGGTGTTTGACATGTAGGGCCCCTGTAATTATGGAGCCTTCTGACACTGTAATACTCATATAAGGAATCATCCAGAAAACTATATAGATGTGTTCCTAAAATGACCGGGAGATCTCCACAACACACACTTCTCTTTTGGACTGGTTAAAAATGGGCATGACATAGTCATTTATGTGATTTATGTGACAGTGTTTCTAGCCTACATTTTACCTTATTTTCATCATGTGAGTTTCTGTAGTTAGTTATGCCATGCTCATATACATTCACTGATCTATATCATTAACTAAAGGAGTTAAGTTACTAGGCCTAAATAAAACTGAGTAGGATATTTAGTATTAATGTAGTAGTAGTAGTAAACTTCAGATCTTCCAAAATAATATTTAAATACAGTATTACAGTTCCTCGTGTAGGCCTACTGTCCACCTCTGAAAAATGCATTATATTGTAATAAACGGCATACAAACGTGTTCAAGTTAACAGTGTTTGAAATGAACTGTACTAAGCTTCAGCATTAGAATAGAATAGAATAGAATAGAATAGAATAGAATAGAATAGATACTTTATTGATCCCGAAGGTAATTAAGGCAAGGAGCGGGTTCGTCCAATATCGCTATAATAATTGAAACTGAATCAAGAAAACCTAACTTATTACGTTAGTTAGTTCAGGCCCGCTCCGCCGAAAATGACAGTTCAGCTAAATCCTCTCACAGAAGTTGTAAATATTGACATCCGTTTTGAACCGGAGCCACCGGGTTATTTAAGAACACATGATGTAATTTTATCTGTACTTGACCTCGCGTTGACTTCATTAGGTGCGGTAATACACCGCGGTCAAGCTATCCGCGCTTTTGCGATTCATCCGTGCTTTAAATCTTATTGCGCCTATATGCTTGATTTTACGGTATTTCGCTGCTCACCGCATACTAAGGCTGTCTAAGCACCGAGTACACTTTGCTATTATTTAAAGAGCTTTCTCTACATTCATAAATACTTTACTTGATTTAACTAATTTATTTGCAACATTAAACACAATTAGTAATGTATTTCAATTGCTTAATAAACACTGAACAAAATAGTTTTAATGTTTGTATTTAGTCTATTGTAGGGCTCCACTACCAGCAATAATGGACTATTGCAATGCTGCAAATGTTCAGGGCAGGGGGTTACTCCATGACTATACATGTTTTTAATAAATCTAGTCCTTATATTTGTAATGATGTTTAAATGTTTGTTTAATTCTGAGACTGTGGTTTCCTATTTGTCTGAATATTCCCATAATGCCAAAAAAATCCTACTACCACCCAAGAGTGGGTAGCCTTTGCTTATCCCCGGTGCAAATATAGACAGATTCTGCTGTACCATTTTTCAAAAATCCACATTGAAGTCTTAAATGTTGTTAGGGCTTGGAGATAAACTTAAATGACAAGATTTAAAGCACTCATGTCAAATAGGCTCAATTTCTCGGAAATCTCCCATAATGCCAACACAATTCCACTGCTGCATGAGAGTATACACCCTTACCTATCATCACAGTAAGTATTAACAGGTTTCACTGTATCATTTCCTCATAAATCCATTTTAGGTTCACAATGCATTTAGGCGAATTAAAGCACTCATGTCAAATAGGCTGAAATAGGACATCAATTTCTCAGAAATCACCCATAATGCCAAAACAATTCCACTGCTGCATGAGAGTATACACCCTTATCTATCATCACAGTAAGTATGAACAGGTTTCACTGTACCATTTCTTCATAAATCCATTTTATCTTCATACCATATTTAGGCGAATTGAAGCACTCATGTCAAATAGGCTGAATTAAGACATAAATTTCTCAGAAATCACCCATAATGCCAACACAATTCCACTGCTGCATGAGAGTATACACCCTTATCCATCATCACAGTAAGTATGAACAGGTTTCACTGTACCATTTCTTCATAAATCCATTTTAGGTTCATACCACATTTAGGCGAATTGAAGCACTCATGTCAAATAGGCTGAATTAGGACATCAATTTCTCAGAAATCACCCATAATGCCAACACAATTCCACTGCTGTATGAGAGTATACACCCTTATCTATCATCACAGTAAGTATGGACAGGTTTCACTGTACCATTTCTTCATAAATCAATTTTATCTTCATACCATATTTAGGCGAATTGAAGCACTCATGTCAAATAGGCTGAAATAGGACATCAATTTCTCAGAAATCACCCATAATGCCAACACAATTCCGCTGCTGCATGAGAGTATACACCCTTATCTATCATCACAGTAAGTATGGACAGGTTTCACTGTACCATTTCTTCATAAATCCATTTTAGGTTCATAATGCATTTAGGTGAATTAAAGCACTCATGTAAAATATGCTGAATTAGGACATCAATTTCTCAGAAATCTGCCATAATGCCAACACAATTCCACTGCTGCATGAGAGTATACACCCTTATCCATCATCACAGTAAGTATGAACAGGTTTCACTGTACCATTTCTTCATAAATCCATTTTAGGTTCATAATGCATTTAGGCGAATTTAAGCACTCATGTAAAATATGCTGAATTAGGACATCAATTTCTCAGAAATCTGCCATAATGCCAAAACAATTCCACTGCTGCATGAGAGTATACACCCTTATCTATCATCACAGTAAGTATGAACAGGTTTCACTGTACCATTTCTTCATAAATCCATTTTATCTTCATACCATATTTAGGCGAATTGAAGCACTCATGTCAAATAGGCTGAATTAAGACATCAATTTCTCAGAAATCACCCATAATGCCAACACAATTCCACTGCTGCATGAGAGTATACACCCTTATCCATCATCACAGCAAGTATGAACAGGTTTCACTGTACCATTTCTTCATAAATCCATTTTAGGTTCATACCACATTTAGGCGAATTGAAGCACTCATGTCAAATAGGCTGAATTAGGACATCAATTTCTCAGAAATCACCCATAATGCCAACACAATTCCACTGCTGCATGAGAGTATACACCCTTATCTATCATCACAGTAAGTATGAACAGGTTTCACTGTACCATTTCTTCATAAATCAATTTTATCTTCATACCATATTTAGGCGAATTGAAGCACTCATGTCAAATAGGCTGAAATAGGACATCAATTTCTCAGAAATCACCCATAATGCCAACACAATTCCACTGCTGCATGAGAGTATACACCCTTATCTATCATCACAGTAAGTATGGACAGGTTTCACTGTACCATTTCTTCATAAATCCATTTTAGGTTCATAATGCATTTAGGTGAATTAAAGCACTCATGTAAAATATGCTGAATTAGGACATCAATTTCTCAGAAATCTGCCATAATGCCAAAACAATTCCACTGCTGCATGAGAGTATACACCCTTAACTATCATCACAGTAAGTATGAACAGGTTTCACTGTACCATTTCCTCATAAATCCATTTTATCTTCATACCACATTTAGGCGAATTGAAGCACTCATGTCAAATAGGCTGAATTAGGACATCAATTTCTCAGAAATCACCCATAATGCCAACACAATTCTACTGCTGCATGAGAGTATACACCTTTACCTATCATCACAGTAAGTATGAACAGGTTTCGCTGTACCATTTCCTCATAAATCCATTTTAGGTTCATTCTGCATTTAGGCGAATTAAAGCACTCATGTCAGATAGGCTGAATTAGGAAATCAGTTTCTCAAAAATCTCCCATAATGCCAAAACAATTCCACTGGGGTGGAATGGTCAGGAGTAATTTCTTGACTTCTTGTAATTTTAACTTTTTCTTCTTCTTCTTCTTCTTCTTCTTCGTCTTTCGGCCATTCCTGTTTAGGGGTTGCCACAGCGGGTCAAACTCTTCCATCTGGCCCTGTCTTGAGTGTCCTCCACTGACACACCAGCCACTCTCATATCCTCTACCACTGCATCCATAAACCTCCTCTTAGTTCTACCTCTCCTCCTCTTGCCTGGAAGTTCCATCCTCAAGACTCTCCTACGAATATACCTCTCCTCCCTCCTCTGTACATGTCCAAACCATCTCAATCTCGCTTCTCTAACTTTATCTTCAAAACATGCTACATGTGCTGATCCTCTAATAAAATCATTTCTGATCCTATCCTTCCTCGTCACTCCAAATGAGAATCTCAACATCTTCATCTCAGACACCTCCATCTCCCTCACCTGTCTCTTTGTCAGTGCCACTGTCTCCAGTCCATACAACATAGCAGGTCTCACTACTGTCCTATAGATCTTTCCTTTCATTCTAGCCGACACCCTTCTATCACAGATCACCCCAGACACTCTACACTACCCTGCCTGCACTCTCTTCTTTACCTCTCTTTCACTTCCTCCATTACTCTGTACCCTCGACCCTAAATAGGTAAACTCGTCAACCTTCACCAAATCAACTCCTTGTAACTGGACCTGTCCACCGTCTGCCCTATCATTCACACACATGTACTCTGTTTTACTCCTGCTCACTTTCATTCCCCTGCTCTCCAAAGCATATCTCCATCTTTCCAAGCTCACCTCCACCTGCTCCCTACTCTCACTACAGATCACAATGTCATCAGCAAACGTCATAGTCCAAGGGGACTCCTGCCTAACCTCGTTCGTCAGTCTGTCCATGACAATTGTGAACAGGAAGGGACTCAGGGCTGATCCCTGATGTAGTCCTACCCCCACTTTAAACCCGTCTGTCATTCCTACCGCACATCGCACTGCTATCACACTGTTCTCATACATATCCTGCACCACCCTCACATACTTTTCTTCTACTCCTGACTTCCTCATACAATACCACAGCTCCTGTCTCTGTACTCTATCATAAGCTTTCTCTAAGTCAACAAACACACAATGTAACTCCTTCTGTCCTTCCCTATACTTCTCCATTAACTCTCAAAACAAACATAGCATCTGTGGTGCACTTAGCTGGCATGAAACCATACTGCTGCTCACAGATCTCTACCTCTCCTCTAAGCCTAGCTTCCAATACTCTTTCCCACTGTTGACTGATCAACCTTATTCCCCTGCAATTACTAGAGCTCTGAACGTCGCCCTTATTCTTGAAAATTGGCACCATTATGCTTCGTCTGCACTCCTCAGGCATCTTCTGAACTTCCAAGATTCTGTTAAATAACCCAGTCAAAAACTCCACTGCTGTCTCTCCCAAACATTTCCATACCTCCACTGGAATATCATCCGGTCCAACTGCCTTACCACACTTCATTCTCCGAATTGTAGCCCTTACTTCCTCCTTGCTCACCTGGGGCACTTCCTAATTCACAACCTCTACCTCTTCTAACCTTCTTTCCCTTTCATTCTCTTGATTCATCAGTTCCTCAAAATACTCCTTCCACCTTCCCAAGACACTCTCCTCACCACACAACACATTTCCACCTTTATCCTTTATCATCATAACCTGCTGCACATCCTGCCCATCACGGTTTCTCTGTCTGGCCAATCTGTACAGACCCTTTGCCCCTTCCTTAGTGTCCAACTTCTCATACAGCTTGCTATATGCCTTCTCTTTAGCTTCTGCCACTGCTCTCTTTGCCTTACGACACATCTCCTTGTACCTCTGTCTACTTTCCTCATCTCGCTGAAAATCCCAATTCTTTTTAGCCAACCGCTTTCCTCTCAAACTTTCCTGAACTTCCTCATTCCACCACCACAACTCCTTGTCTATCTTCCTCTGACTTGAGGTCACACCAAGTACCTTCCTAGCCACATCCCTTTCTGCATTTGAAGTCTCATCCCAGGTATCCAGAACACCACCACCATTACTGTAAAGGTATGTTTCTTTCTCAGTAGAAAGCACCTTCTTGTGTTCAGCAATGAGCGGAGGGTCACGGAGGATCACCTGGTACTAATCTTCAATTGAGCGTAACACTCTGCAGAGAAGTGTGTGGCAGGGAGCTCCTGGAACAATTGAGGAACAAACCACTCTCTTGTAAACAGGAGGAGTTTATTCGCACAGGCAGGCTGTATCTGAAATGTTCAAAGATGAGAGGGCGCTCCTCTCATTTATACATACACAGACCATCCCTTTGCACGCAAGCAGCAGGGTGGGCTCAATATTGCTATTCTAACATAGGTAATAAATCCTACCCTATATGGAAATATCACAGTCTTCTCATGCAAGCATTTTGTGCAGACTGAGCATAATTCATCTGCATGTCGCATAGTGGACAGGAAGCACAATACCTGAGAGGAAATGATAAGCCTGCTTTGACATATAAAGACCTTTCACATACAGGGTGAAGGGACCTTTCACATACAATGTGACAGGGTGTGAAATAAGGTGACAGGGGTCACAGAGAACATAAGAAAGGACACAATGTTCACAAGGTCTTGAGTTAATCATGAGTATAAAAAGACATAATATTCCTTCAATTACCCAGTACCTGCCTCACCTCATCCCTGAATTTTACACCACAGTCCTCATCCTTTAACTTCCACCACCTGATTTTAGGTTCCACTCTCACTCTCTTCCTCTTCTTCACCTCCAAAACCATCCTACATATCACCATCCTATGCTGTTTAGCTACACTCTCCCCTGGTAACACCTTGCAATCACTAACTTCTTTCAGGTTTTGTCTCCCACAGAGGATATAGTCGACCTGTGTGCATCTTCCCCCACTCTTATACGTTACCCTGTGATCTTCCTTTATCTTAAATTAAGTTTTAACTACAGCCATCTTTATCCTTTTAGCAAAATCTACCACCATTTGTCCTTCCGTATTCCTTTCATTAACACCATATCTACCCAACACCTCCTCATCACCACTGTTCCCTCCACCAACATGTCCATTTAAATCTGCTCCAATAACCACTTTCTCTTCTTTAGGAACCTGCAAAACAACTTCATCTAACTCTCTCCAGAATTCTTCTTTCTCCTCCACATCACAACCTACCTGAGGAGCATAACCACTGATGACATTCATCATCACCCAATCAATCGCTAACTTTACACAGATCACCCTGTCACTTACTCTTTACCTCCACTACACTCTTACTAAACTCAACCTTCAGGATTACCCTTACTCCATTTCTCTTCCTGTCTACACCATGATAGAAGAGTTTGAAGCCACCACCAATGCTCCTGGCCTTGCTCCCCTTCCACTTGGTCTCATGTACACACAGTATATCTATCTTCCTCCTCTCCATCGCATCAGCTAGCTCTCTCCCTTTGTCATAGAGCCCACATTCAACGTACCAACTCTAACCTCCACCCTCCTGCTCTGCCTCCTCTCCTTCATCTTCAGAACCCTCTTCCCCCCTCTCCTCCTCCTCCTCCTTGTCCCAACAGTAGTCCAATTTCCACTAATGCCCTGTTGGACAACAGCACCAGTGGCAGTCGTTGTTAACCCGGGCCTCGACCGATCCGGTATGGAATTTCTATTTTTGATCCGCATCATTTGATTTGCCGCAGATTTTACACCGGATGCCCTTCCTGGCGCAACCCTCCCTATTTATCCGGGCTTGGGACCAGCACTAAAATACACTGGTGTGTGCACCCTAGTGGCTAGTTTATTGGCTATTTAGTTAGTGGCTATTTGACATGAGTGCTTTAATTCACCTAAATGCATTATGAACCTAAAATGGATTTATGAAAATATGGTACAGTGAAATCTGTCCAAACTTAATGTGATGATAGGTAAGGGAACATACTCTCATCCAGCAGTGGAATGATGACAAACCCGATGACAAACTCAGTTTAGGAAAAATTGAGGCCTGTGTAAGAGATATTAAATGCTGGATGTCTCTAAACTTCCTACAATTAAATGAGGACAAAACAGAAGTTCTCCTTGTGGGCCCTAAGGCCGCAAGACAGAAAATTCCAAATTTAATGCTTAATCTTGCAGACTATCCCATTACACCTGGCACAGTAGCCAAAAACCTAGGCATCATACTCGACTCCGACCTATCATTTGATAAATATATAGATAATACTACTAGGATAGCTTTTCTACATCTCCGCAATATTGCCAAATTAAAAAATGCATTATCACAGGATGATGCAGAAAAATTGGTGCACGCCTTTGTTAGCTCTAGACTAGACTACTGCAATTCACTACTGTCAGGATGTTCAAATAGGAATCTAAATAAACTTCAAATAGTTCAAAATGCCGCAGCTAGAGTTCTGACCAGAACTAGAAAATTTCAGCATATTAGACCAGTCCTATCAGCCCTGCATTGGCTCCGTTAAATTTCGTATTGATTTTAAAATTCTATTATTAGCATATAAAGCACTACACGGGCTTGCTCCTGAATACCTCCAGGAACTTATTTCCTACTATGAACCCCCACGTCAACTAAGATCACAGGGTGCTGGTCTGTTATTAGTTCCACAAATTAACAAGGTAACAGCAGGGGGAAGAGCCTTTTCTTATAAGGCCCCCCAGCTTTGGAATAATCTTCCTAAATGTGTCCGGGACTCTGACACAGTCACAATCTTTAAATCTAGGTTGAAAACCCACTTATTTAGTCTAGCGTTTGATAATTAATATCCCCCTTAGATAAAGGTACAGATCCAGGGGTTCATAGACGAAGGGTTTTATGGTAGACTGGGGTGCTGGTGCTGTCATCCTGTCACTGCTCGTGGTCACTCAAGTTTGTTGACGGTGCAGTGGACGGATGCCATTGTCTCAGAATGCCCCCAAGCCTATGTTACCTTCTGGTCCTGCCTTTTTTAGCTAGGCTGTAATAATTTAACTTAGTGCCGGAGTTGCTGCCACACTCCAGAAATGTTTATAATTTTACCTGTCCTGTACATGTCCTCATACAGAGCTAATTTTCCCTGTTTCATTTCTCCACATGGCTGCCCGCCTGCTTGAGGAATAATGAGATGAGGAGAGACAAGCGATCCATCCTGGGCCGGCCACCTCCTGCCTAACCGGATGCCTACACCATGATGGACATTATTACATCTTTTATATTCTGTCTAAATGGACATTATTGCATCTTTTACATTCTGTCTACATTCTGTCTATATTGTTGTTGTTGTCATGGTGACCGGTGTCGGCCAGAGGAGGATGGGCTCCCCCCCTGAGTCTTGGTTCCTCTCAAGGTTTCTTCCTCATGCAAAAACTAGGGAGTTTTTCCTTGCCACTGTCGCCTTTGGCTTGCTCACTGGGGGCTAGGACTCGGCACTTGTAAAGCTGCTTTGTGACAACAACTGTTGTAAAAAACGCTATATAAATAAAATTTGATTTGATTTGATTTGATTTGAATTGTTTTGACATTATGGGAGATTTCTGAAAAACTGATGTCCTAATTCAGCCTATTTTACATGAGCGCTTTAATTAGACTAAATGCATTGTGAACCTAAAATGGATTTATGAAGAAATGGTACAGTGAAACCTGTTCATACTTACTGTGGTCATAGAAAAGGGTTCATACTCTCATGCAGCAGTGGAATTGTTTTGGCATTATGAGAAATTGATGTCCTAATTCAGCCTATTTGACATGAGTGCTTTAATTCGCCTAAATGCATTGTGAACCTAAAATGGATTTATGAGGAAATGATACAGTGAAACCTGTTAATACTTACTGTGATGATAGGTAAGGGTTCATACTCTCATTCAGCAGTGGAATTGTGTTGGCATTATGGGTGATTTCCGAGAAATTGATGTCCTAATTCAGCCTATTTGACATGAGTGCTTTAATTCGCCTAAATGCATTGTGAACCTAAAATGGATTTATAAAGAAATGGTACAGTGAAACCTGTTCATACTTACTGTGGTCATAGTAAAGGGTTCATACTCTCATGCAGCAGTGGAATTGTTTTGGCATTATGGGAAATTGATGTCCTAATTCAGCCTATTTGACATGAGTGCTTAAATTCGCCTAAATGTGGTATGAAGATAAAATGGATTTATGAGGAAATGGTACAGTGAAACCTGTTCATACTTACTGTGATGATGGATAAGGGTGTATACTCTCATGCAGCAGTGGAATTGTGTTGGCATTATGGGTGATTTCTGAGAAATTGATGTCTTAATTCAGCCTATTTGACATGAGTGCTTCAATTCGCCTAAATATGGTATGAAGATAAAATGGATTTATGAAGAAATGGTACAGTGAAACCTGTTCATACTTACTGTGATGATAGATAAGGGTGTACACTCTCATGCAGCAGTGGAATTGTTTTGGCATTATGGCAGATTTCTGAGAAATTGATGTCCTAATTCAGCATATTTTACATGAGTGCTTTAATTCACCTAAATGCATTATGAACCTAAAATGGATTTATGAAGAAATGGTACAGTGAAACCTGTCCATACTTACTGTGATGATAGATAAGGGTGTATACTCTCATGCAGCAGCGGAATTGTGTTGGCATTATGGGTGATTTCTGAGAAATTGATGTCCTATTTCAGCCTATTTGACATGAGTGCTTCAATTCGCCTAAATATGGTATGAAGATAAAATTGATTTATGAAGAAATGGTACAGTGAAACCTGTCCATACTTACTGTGATGATAGATAAGGGTGTATACTCTCATGCAGCAGTGGAATTGTGTTGGCATTATGGGTGATTTCTGAGAAATTGATGTCCTAATTCAGCCTATTTGACATGAGTGCTTAAATTCGCCTAAATGTGGTATGAAGATAAAATGGATTTATGAGGAAATGGTACAGTGAAACCTGTTCATACTTACTGTGATGATGGATAAGGGTGTACACTCTCATGCAGCAGTGGAATTGTGTTGGCATTATGGGTGATTTCTGAGAAATTGATGTCTTAATTCAGCCTATTTGACATGAGTGCTTCAATTCGCCTAAATATGGTATGAAGATAAAATGGATTTATGAAGAAATGGTACAGTGAAACCTGTTCATACTTACTGTGATGATAGATAAGGGTGTACACTCTCATGCAGCAGTGGAATTGTTTTGGCATTATGGCAGATTTCTGAGAAATTGATGTCCTAATTCAGCATATTTTACATGAGTGCTTAAATTCGCCTAAATGCATTATGAACCTAAAATGGATTTATGAAGAAATGGTACAGTGAAACCTGTTCATACTTACTGTGATGATGGATAAGAGTGTATACTCTCATGCAGCAGTGGAATTGTGTTGGCATTATGGCAGATTTCTGAGAAATTGATGTCCTAATTCAGCATATTTTACATGAGTGCTTTAATTCACCTAAATGCATTATGAACCTAAAATGGATTTATGAAGAAATGGTACAGTGAAACCTGTCCATACTTACTGTGATGATAGATAAGGGTGTATACTCTCATGCAGCAGCGGAATTGTGTTGGCATTATGGGTGATTTCTGAGAAATTGATGTCCTATTTCAGCCTATTTGACATGAGTGCTTCAATTCCCCTAAATATGGTATGAAGATAAAATTGATTTATGAAGAAATGGTACAGTGAAACCTGTCCATACTTACTGTGATGATAGATAAGGGTGTATACTCTCATGCAGCAGTGGAATTGTGTTGGCATTATGGGTGATTTCTGAGAAATTGATGTCCTAATTCAGCCTATTTGACATGAGTGCTTCAATTCGCCTAAATGTGGTATGAACCTAAAATGGATTTATGAAGAAATGGTACAGTGAAACCTGTTCATACTTACTGTGATGATGGATAAGGGTGTATACTCTCATGCAGCAGTGGAATTGTGTTGGCATTATGGGAGATTTCCGAGAAATTGAGCCTATTTGACATGAGTGCTTTAAATCTTGTCATTTAAGTTTATCTCCAAGCCCTAACAACATTTAAGACTTCAATGTGGATTTTTGAAAAATGGTACAGCAGAATCTGTCTATATTTGCACCGGGGATAAGCAAAGGCTACCCACTCTTGGGTGGTAGTAGGATTTTTTTGGCATTATGGGAATATTCAGACAAATAGGAAACCACAGTCTCAGAATTAAACAAACATTTAAACATCATTACAAATATAAGGACTAGATTTATTAAAAACATGTATAGTCATGGAGTAACCCCCTGCCCTGAACATTTGCAGCATTGCAATAGTCCATTATTGCTGGTAGTGGAGCCCCACAATAGACTAAATACAAACATTAAAACTATTTTGTTCAGTGTTTATTAAGCAATTGAAATACATTACTAATTGTGTTTAATGTTGCAAATAAATTAGTTAAATCAAGTAAAGTATTTATGAATGTAGAGAAAGCTCTTTAAATAATAGCAAAGTGTTTCTCGGTGCTTAGACAGCCTTAGTATGCGGTGAGCAGCGAAATACCGTAAAATCAAGCATATAGGCGCAATAAGATTTAAAGCACGGATGAATCGCAAAAGCGCGGATAGCTTGACCGCGGTGTAAAACGAAGCTTAATTTATAAATTTGTTTGGTCCACGTCATTGACGGTAATGGTTAGTCTACTAGAAATACTAATAAATCACTGGGACCTGGATGACGTTTTAAGTGAGGAAATATTTACATTTACGGAATTTAGGAGTCGCGCTTAAAGTGCCTTTCCTGTCTACTCAGATAAGTAGGCTACTAAGTAGGCTAATACAAACAGGCTAGAGGCCAAAAATTCCTAGTAGCCTATAAAATCTTACAAATGTATGATTAGGTTAAATATATGAGTTCTGACAGCTGTAATGACAACGTAACAATACAATTAAACATGGGATAGCAAGTGAAAGTATGAAGAGACTGAAATGTAATTACGACATGGATTACACCACATGGATACGTAACCATAGGATAGAAAACAAATCTATGATATTGTTTTCACGTCGTTTGACATGCTTATTGAAAAACAACCTACCTCGAAATGTAAACAGGACAGCAAAATTGCTTTAATGTCATGCACGGACGTAATTTGTGGGGGGGACTTTTTCAAAAGTCGGTTTTGGTCACCCCCAGTTTTTACGGTTAAAACCAAATATTTAAATAGCGACGAATCCATGTCCCCCCCACTTTTTATTACAAAATTACGTCCATGATTTCATGTGTGTTGTGTATTTCAGGTTTTCCACTGTCACGATTGTGATTCAATTTGACAGGAATTTATTTTCATACTTGCGGGAGGGTAACAGTAGATGGCGCCAGTGGACCAGGTTTATAGATCTAACAAAACCTAGACCTAACAAAACCAAAATCGCTTTTTGGAGTAGGTAAACCTTACCGAGAATTCCAGTATAAGGAGAGAGCTGTGAAGACATTGAAAGGAGAGAAAGGAGCCGTCAACAGGCAAATATGACTTTACATGTAAATAATAGTATATTCAGTTTTTTACACAGACTGTTGACAAGAGATGAGTTCAGTATTTTGGAACCGTGTCTCAGTGTATTCCTGAAACGTATTTCCTGTTTCAGTTTGATTCATGCTTCAACATTGTGTAAACCTTTGTTAAATCCCAGAGCAACAGAATTATTTAATTCAAAAACGTAGATGGCCAAAACCATTTTTACTAATCCAGTCTATTGCAGTAACTTATTGCTGTGTACAGTGTTTGGCATGGACAAATAGGGCAGATTTATAATTATTTTCCTGTTGTTACAGTGAAATTCACTTAGACATGGAAAACTTCAACATAAATAAAGTTCAGGTGGTGACTGAAGCATTAAATAATATAAACAGGAGAGTCAAGTGAAGGATTCCAGATTAGCTTTTTTCATTTGAAGAAGCCCTAATTTGTAGAACCATATTTAATTTTAAGTGTTAATATTAAGTGTGTGTGTGTGTGTGTGTGTGTGTGTGTGTGTGTGTGTGTGTGTGTGTGTGTGTGTGTGTGTGTGTGTGTGAGTGTGCGTGCATTCATTTTGAATGATCCCAATTCTGAAAATACTGACAGATCAAGCACTGTTGTTTTAGTGTCATATTTGAGCATTAGTGTATAGCTCCAATACAGGAATATTAGGAATATTATATAGATTTGAAAGCTTTCACCTGTCAAAAGCTGCAGTGGATTTTGTCAAGACTGCCGTGCTCTTTATGGGGACAGACATTGTCTTGTAGCTGCTATAGCTATTGCTTTAAATGCATTAGCTTGGTGATCACCATAGAAACACAACAATACAGGTAAAAATGTCAGGCCAAGATTTTAGCCCAGTCAATCTTGAGGAATCTTCACAAACCACATGACAAAACCAGCCAAACTACTTTCTGGGTTGTTGACATGCAGACAGAGTAACACACACATGGCAGCAGAGGTCTTATGCATTTGTGGCACTGAACTCAGTTTTCTTGTGGTATTCTATTAAGGTGCTTACAGACTCCACAGCACAGATATCTTCCAGTCAGTGTTCCAGACAGACTGGCTAATGTACAATAAACACACTGGGTTATAAAGTAGAACTTTAAAGGCAAAAAACACCATAATAAATATGTAAAATAACTTATAATGAGGAATCTGTGTTTTCACCATTAATCTGGCAATTATCTTGAATATACTGTATCTTGAACTTCCAAAGTACATGTCAAAGTACATGTCAATTAAAGAAGAAATATTCATGTACTTACAGGTGATGTTCTAGGTGCACCTGCACAGAAATAACGGCACAGTCAGTGGAACAGTCATTTGATTGTGCTTTATTTATGACTGTTATTAACATAACTACATACATAAGCAGAGAGACGTTTTAATCTCATGGCTGTATATATATATTTTTTATGCTATAAATATGATAAATCAAGATGGCCAAACCCAGAAATAGCAAGTTGTAATAGGTAGTGGAAGAAGGCATGATTATGAGGCCTGATACATGATTATGCATGAGGCTTATTTTGTTAGGAGTGTGAGGGTATTGAATTTGTGATATATAAAACTGTTTTGTCTCTCTATATTGGTTGACTAGTAAATCACATGCATATTTTGAGTCAACTCCCTGTGTTTGAATGGTTGAGGTCCTCTTTAAGACAGTGAGATTACTATAAACTTTAAGATAAAGCCTTTTTGCTGTCATTATATCTGATATAACAACATTTTTGATAAACTGTATGAGTGTTTTTTTTTACCCAGGTAATTGTACAGTGTAATTTCACATGTTCAGATTAAATCTGTCTATTCAGATGTTAGCAGATATCTGTAGCCTGTCTGTAAAAAAATATTATAAGCATTGATCAGTCTTGTTGTGGTAAATATTCAACTTAATTGTCTTTGTTGGTCTTGATGCAGCTGTAACAGTACGAGTGATCCACTTTCAGTGGTGTCTGTAGATTCCTTGGAGATCTGCTGGTAACTCAGATGTTTGGCTTTAGTTATCAATTTTTTTTACAAAGATGTTAAATGTAAACAATCTTTATCATGTTCCTTATGTGACTGAACCCAGTGTACAATATGGGTTAATTGACAATCCATTTCAAGGTAGCACCTCTCGACCTGCTTCCTGCCTAGAACATTTGCTCCAGTGTAGTTTAGAAGTGCTGTGTGCTGGTGTTTTGAAACAGTGATTTCAATTAGTTATGTGTCCTTATTTACTGGATAGCAAGCATGAAGAGGCCATAAACCACGTTACATATTGTTACTTGTTACATGTTACATAAACACAGACAACGTTGTCACTTGCTTGTGTGTAGGTCTATATGACGTGGAGGACCTGATAAAGGATCAGGAAAAAGAAGTCGCGCCAAAAAAGGGTTTCAGGGGGCGGGGTCACGCCTTCGTCATTAGAGGCTACGCTGTGCTGCACGCGCGTTTTTGAGTTCTCGTTTTGTAGCAGCTCGCGCCGCGTTCGAAGTGTCCGTTACGTTACCGTAGCGAACGTTACCGTGGCGACCGTTACCGGTGTAGCAGCAGAGCTTTTCGGTCTGGTATTATAAACGGTGGATGTTTGTCGTGTCTCACGGGCAGGACTACCTGGTGAGATACTGCGGTGGTTTTAAGTGCTATCTAAACATCATTTGAAGTTTGTGAAATGTGTCGTCTAGATTTATTAGTAACGTTACCGATTTTAAGCTGTTTTTGATCATTATTTTTGCTAGCCAGGTAAACTGGGTGGGTGTCTTTAGCTAAGCTACTGAATTCTCACTGCTTTCCTAGTTATTCTTCTGGCACCAGCTAACTAGATATCAAAGGCATTTTGTTGCTGGTTTCCCTTAAGCTCAAGTCTAGGCTAGTCATCTGTTTAAAACTTCACCTTAGGAAAATAAAAGCAATCTGTTGCTAAAGCCAGGTCTAGGTTCAAACGCACCAGCTGACCCAGGAGACTTGAGCACCCAGCTGGGAGCAGCTGTGTCTAGTTATCTCTCTGTCTTTAGTGTTGATGAACTTTGACGTGTGCTGCTGCTTCACTGCTTATCACCAGTTGTTTTCATCGGTGTTTGCACATCTATCCTAATCAGAAAACGGAATCTAATAATTCAGATCTAAATGATTAAACCTCTAACAGTTATATTATCTCGTTTTTTCCCTTTTCAGGTCATTTCGCATCTCCAAATTAGAAAAAAAAATGTATACTTTATCTTATGGAGTTGCCTCAAAACAAAGACTGAACGGTTGCTGAAACCGCGTTTGAACGACCACCTTTGCCTTACCTGAGTGAGAACTGTCAGTGTCTTCTCACGCCACTAGATAAATATATTTCAGCAACTGCTTTTTTTTGGTAAGAACTTATGGATTTGTCATGATTGTTATGGATTTTGCTGTTCCTGTCATTACTGTTTGTCATGCAGCGTGTGTCCCTCATCTTGCAGGCCTCTCACAATGATTACCAATGGTGCTTTGATGTTTGAGGATGAGAACTTCCTTGACTCCACTGTGGCAAAGATGAACGCCCTTCGTAAAAATGGCCAGTTCTGTGACGTCAGACTGCAGGTAAAGGATGCCACTGTGAAGATCAACGATGACTCTGAGCTCGTTCCCTTCAGTGGTTCCCTAACGTGTTTCCCTAACATGTTTTCGCCAGGTGTGTGGTCATGAGCTGATGGCCCACAGGGCTGTGCTGGCCTGCTGCAGCCCTTACCTGTTTGAGGTGTTCAACACGGAGGCGGAGCCTCAGGGGGGCGTTTCCCTGGTGAGGTTTGATGACCTAGACCCAAAGGCTGTGGAGATCCTGCTCAGCTATGCCTATACTGCACAGTAAGTGTGCATACACATAGAGTAAGTATGCACACTGTAAACCAACACACTAATACCTAAATGTCCTTTTGCTACTGTTTTCCTTTGGGATTCACAACTCTCTGCCACCAGAGTATAGAGACCGTTTCCCCCCCCCCCCCCCACAGGCTCAGGGTGGAGGAAGACCTTGTGCAAGGTGTGTACTGTGCCGCAAAGAAGCTGAGAATGGAAAGAGTCAAACAGGTGAGCTGGACGCCACTGCTCAACACGGCTGGGTTCTCTGTGAGGCATCACTGGATATGGACGCTGTCCTCTGACCACGGGGTCTATCTTTTCCACGCCCAGATCTGTGGAGACTACTTGTTGTCAAAAATGGACTGTCAAAGTGCCATCGCCTATCGCAGTTTTGCCAGCAGCATGGGAGACGACCGTCTGCTTAGTAATGTTGATGCTTACATCCAGGAGCACCTGCTGGAGATCGCTGAAAAAGACAACTTCCTTAAACTTCCTCGTCTTAAGGTTAGTCTGGAGTGGCTGGCGAATGTTTCACACATGCCGAGGAGGGTTTTTCTACACTTACGTGTAGCTCTGAGATCTCCCTGCAGTGCGTATTTTTTTAATGCTTGTGGTTTTTCTGCATTAGATGTGCTGTGTTTTCTAAATATTTTCAATTTTTTCTGCTTGCTAGTTGGAGGTGATGCTGGACGAGAACCTGAACTTGCCGAGTAACGACAAGCTGTATTGTAAGGTGATAAACTGGGTTCAGCACAGCTTGTGGGAGAGCGGTGAACCTCTGGAGAAGCTGATGGATGAGGTCAGTATTACCAGCTATACAGCACCTACATACATGCGCCTGGCCCTAGCCACAGTGCACAGGCACACATTTGAGAGCTCTTTTAGTGTTTGCAAGTGAAGTGACTATTTGGACAGTGTCACCAGTTTGCTGCAATAATGACAGGATGTCAGAATTAAATCCTGAAAACGTGATGGGCCAGTATACGTGATGTGTATAGAGTTCTGAAGATGCACTTCAGGGAGAGGTACTGAATGTTCAGAACAGTGTGTCAGATCCTCTCCTCTCCTCCTGATTCTGCGTTTCTGTTCAAGGATCAATTCAGTTTTTTTCTCTCTTGTCTTTTCCGTGGGCTTGAGTCTTACCTTATAGTCTTATCTCCCTTTTGACCTCTTAAAATATGGAGTCAAGGGTTTTACAGGTGTGCTGAAAGATCCATGAGCCTTTTAAAAGCTACTGTCTGGTCCAGCCCTTTGCCTTCCTGTGTGACTGGAAGTTGCTGATAATATTTTATATCTCCTCATTTTTCCTGTAGGATTAGTAAGCATAGACCAGCAAACACACAGCAGTCTGAAGAAGGCCAGAACCACAGTGTCCTCAGCGGTAACGCGTCTTCCTGTTGAAAGCCACAGAACCACATTGTGTTCCAGAATGCGTTCAGCGTGAAGTTGGACCAGTGAGCCTTCTCGTACCCCCGCAATATGACACAGCCAGATGTTTTCTTCTTCCACGTCTCTTTCAAGCATCATTTGATTTGATGTCGACAGACACTGATGCTGCCAGGCCCGTCAGGGTGCCGGTCTCATGGCGCTGGTATCTTCTCTCAGGGGACTGGGCTCCAGTTCCAGCTTTAATCTGGTCAGGGAGACGTCCACATGCGCTCTCGTTGCTGTTGCAGGTCCAAACGCTACACTACTCCGCGGACCACAGACTGCACAGCGGTGACGTGGTGGAGGGGCGGTCAGAGGGGGACGATGACCACGGCCGCTTTGTGCAGGTACACGAAGGACCCGGAGGGAACGGGTTGGCCTCCACACGGCGGCCTCTTTACCCATCAGTATATCTTTTGCTGGCCATGCGATTCATTTGGCCATCTATGACCTTTTAATCTAGAAGTTGTTGAGGTTGCTTACAGCTGGCCTGTCTTGGCGTTTGCAGAAGAAGGCTCCTCGTGAGAGCGTACAGAGACAGAGTGTGAACGCGCATTGTGGCTTCTCCTCCAACCCCTGTGGCCAGCCCGGCAAACACGAGTGGAGATACATCGCCTCGGAGAAAACCACCAGTGAGCCGCCATGATTCTTGAGCATATACCTTCCTGTGGCTTTTCCCCCTCCGTCAAATGTCATGACCGCATGTTTGGAGCTTTCCTGCTTATAGCACGACCGATTCGGTCCAAGCTAATTCTCGTGAACGGGTCTAAATCGGAATGCGTCTGAAGCTGTCGGTCTGACTCATGGCCCGTGTCTTGTCTGGCCGTCTTTGTGTCGCTCCAGGCGGGGCGTACGTGTGCCTGGCCGTGCTGAAGGGCGCGTTGTGCGTGGTCTCCCTGCACGAGCGCTGCAGCCCCCACAGCTCTCCCGCCTCCACCCCCTGTCTGCAGAAGAGCCTCAGCCTGGAGGCCCAGGGCGACGAGCCCCACGAGCGGGCCCTGGCGTCCATGCACTACGCCCGCTCCGGACTGGGTACCGCCGCGCTGGACGGAAGACTCATCGCCGCAGGTCATTAGACTCTCGAACATCTCTTCCATCTTCTCAGATAACTCATGCTTTGTAGAATGAATTGACTTCCTAATGTCATTTAGATTCTGTTAGGAACCAAGAGTGCTGATCTGAGTTTCATCCACTCCTAGGGCGGCAGGACCTGCATTGTTGTGTTTTCTTCGCTCTAGCACATATGATTTGACTCCTCACATGCCTGAGGACATCATGTAAACAGTTGTGTTTGCTCAGGGAAAGATAAAGTGTGTTGTTCTCTAGTGTCGGTTGTGATTGATGAACAGATGGGTGTGGATCAGTAAACATGAGGCACTGATCCATGACTGATTCATACGGATTTCAAAATGGAAAGTGACCTGTCTGGGCGAGTGTTCAAATGAGCAGCTAAACCAGAGCTTCTCCTCGTGCTTGGCCAGGTGGCTACAACAGGGAGGAGTGCCTGAGGACTGTGGAGTGTTACGACCCGGTGAAGGACTCCTGGACCTTCATCTGTCCCATGCGAACTCCTCGCGCACGCTTCCAAATGGCTGTCCTGATGGTGAGTTTCCTTCCCTACGTTAATGTAGTTTGTGTGTATTTTAAAGTGGCTAAATAGACTGTCCCTATGTTCAGGGCCAGCTGTATGTAATGGGTGGCTCCAACGGTCACTCAGACGAGCTGAGTTGTGGGGAGACGTATGACCCCACGTCTGATGAGTGGACGCGCGTTCCTGAGCTCAGAATGAGTCGCTGTAATGCAGGTGTGTGTTCAGTTTCGATTTTATGTCTCATGTCCCTGAGACATTTAGAAAGACGATGTATGGATCACTTCCTCAGAATTTGGAGGGGTTTTTTTTTGGTGCTTGTGTTGCAATTTTTCACGAGAGACACAAAACGCACCAAATGTTCTCCTGACATCCGATGTGTTCATCTGGACAGCAGATCGGGACACTGCGCTGTATGGTGCAGTCATCACGCCCCTGCTGAACAGCAAGGATTTCAACCTCACTTTCTGGTTTTCGTTTTGACGCCGTGTCTGTGTGTTGCAGGTGTCTGCTCTTTGCAAAACAGACTGTTTGTGGTGGGAGGATCAGACCCCTGTGGCCAGAATGGTCTGAGGAACTGTGACTCCTTTGACCCAGTGTCCAGGACCTGGAGCAAATGTGCCTCTCTCAACATCCGTATGTTTTTAGGCAAAAAATAATTATTGGAAGCTGAGAAAACTGCTCAGAAATTCAAATGTTCTCAATATTGCCTGATGTAGTGGGGCTCAGCTAACATTAGATCCTGCTCATCTTTAGTAATTTCAGTATTTTCCAGTGAGAAGGTTGAGTACTGGGATGAGTACTGGGTGAAATGGTGTATCCTGTTCTCTCTTCTCCTGTGACACTGGCTTTACTCAGGGCGACACCAGGCAGCTGTGTGTCAGCTGGATGGCTTCATGTATGCGATTGGTGGTGCCGAGCTGTGGAACTGCCTGAACTCGGTTGAGCGGTATAACCCTGGGAACAACACCTGGACCCCGGTGGCCTCCATGAACGTGGCCCGCAGGGGGGCGGGGGTGGCTGTGTGTCACGGTGAGCGCTTGACAGAACCTCCTTCACTTCCATAGCGTTATCAGCTAAACCTATTAACGTCTAAAAGTTCCGTTACGAACAGCTGATGTAGGTCAGTTTTTGCACTGCCTTCTTACTTTGGGTAAGTAGGAAGTCCTTCTAACTGGAACGGTCATTTCTTTCCAGGGAAGTTGTTTGTGGTGGGAGGGTTCGATGGTTCTCATGCCCTTCGCTGCGTTGAGGTCTACGACTCCGCCATTAATGAGTGGAGGATGCTGGGAAGCATGTCGGCGGCACGCAGCAACGCGGGAGTGGCCGTGCTCGATGGGGTTGTGTACGTTGTGGGGGGTTTTGATGGCAACGACTTTCTCAACACCATGGAGGTGTATGACCCAGAAAGCAACGAATGGAGCCCCTGTGTGGAGTAATTAGCAGGAAGGTTTTAGCTCTACTCTCTTTCACAGATCTGGCTTGATTGTATTGCTTAATTGGCATTGTGTGGACCCTGGAGCTGGAAAAGGTATCACTCCCCCACCCCCTCTATTGTACCTGTTAGTTTGATGGTATTTGGTTACTGGTGCTATTGAGAGTGATATTTCATTGTATGGAAGAAGATAGACATAGCAGGAATTAAATAATAGATTAAGCAGTCCACTCAGTATAATTCTAACAGATTGATAATCTCAGGACTAGGAGCTAGAACATTCCACCTGTAGCTTCTCAAGGGCGGGGGGGGGTACACTCAGATCCTTATTTGCCATCATTACTGAGGTATTTTCTGTAATTTTCTAGAATCACTGTATAACCTGGGTATCTCATTATGATTACCTCTTTTCTGTGAGTTTTATGCACTGGTGAGTGAGTGACCCAACTGAGGACAGCAAATGCCAAATGTGAATGGTGCCATGGGCTTTGTTGTATCTTCCCTCTCTACTGTACATGACATGTTTGTTTTTCGTTTACTAAAGAAAATCCTGCCTTGTTTCTCAAGTCAGCTTCCTTTTTGTTATTGGCATAAAACATGAGATTGATTTATGACTTATTTGTTACAAGTTGGGAAGATAATATTTCAGGCTAATATTTTGGGTTTAATAAATGTACAAAACCTAACTACACTGCTCAAAAAAATAAACGGAACACTTATACAACACAATATAACTCCAAGTCAACCACACTTCTGTGAAACCAACCTGTTCAGTTAGGAAGCAACACTGATTGTGAATCAATTTCATCTGCTGTTGTGCAAATGGAATATACAACAGGTAGAAATGAGAGGCAATTAGCAAGACCCCCCCTATAAAGGAGTGGTTCTGCAGGTGGGGACCACAGACCACTTCTCAGTACCTATGCTTTCTGGATGATGTTTTGGTCACTTTTGAATGTTCGTGGTCCTTTCACACTCGTGGTAGCATCAAACGGACTCTACGACCCACACAAGTGGCTCAGGTAGTGCAGCTCATCCAGGATGGCACATCAATGCGAGCTGTGACAAGAAGGTTTGCTGTGTCTGTCAGCGTAGTGTCCAGAGGCTGGAAGCGCTACCAGGAGACAGGCCAGTACACCAGGAGACGTGGAGGAGGCCGTAGGAGGGCAACAACCCAGCAGCAGGACCGCTACCTCCGCCTTTGTGCAAGAAGGAACAGGAGGAGCACTGCCAGAGCCCTGCAAAATGACCTCCAGCAGGCCACAAATGTGCATGTGTCTGCACAAACGGTTAGAAACCGACTCCATGAGGATGGTATGAGGGCCCGACGTCCACAGATGGGGGTTGTGCTCACAGCCCAACACCGTGCAGGACGCTTGGCATTTGCCAGAGAACACCAGGATTGGCAAATTCGCCACTGTCGCCTTGTGCTCTTCACAGATGAAAGCAGGTTCAGACTGAGCACATGTGACAGACGTGACAGAGTCTGGAGACGCCGTGGAGAGCGATCTGCTGCCTGCAACGTCCTTCAGCATTACCGGTTTGGCAGTGGGTCAGTAATGGTGTGGGGTGGCATTTCTTTGGAGGGCCGCACAGCCCTCCATGTGCTCACCAGAGGTAGCCTGACTGCCATTAGGTACCGAGATGAGATCCTCAGACCCCTTGTGAGATCATATGCTGGTGCGGTTGGCCCTGGGTTCCTCCTAATGCAGGACAATGCTAGACCTCATGTGGCTGGAGTGTGTCAGCAGTTCCTGCAAGATGAAGGCATTGAAGCTATGGACTGGCCCGCCCGTTCCCCAGACCTGAATCCAATTGAGCACATCTGGGACATCATGTCTCGCTCCATCCACAAACGTCACGTTGCACCACAGACTGTCCAGGAGTTGGCGGATGCTTTAGTCCAGGTCTGGGAGGAGATCCCTCAGGAGACCATCCGCCACCTCATCAGGAGCATGCCCAGGCGTTGTAGGGAGGTCATACAGGCATGTGGAGGCCACACACGATACTGAGCCTCATTTTGACTTGTTTTAAGGACATTACATCTAAGTTGGATTAGCATGTAGTGTGTTTTTCCACTTTAATTCTGTGTGTGGCTCCAAATCCAGGCCTCCATTGGTTAATAAATTTGATTTCCATTGATGATTTTTGTGTGATTTTGTTGTCAGCACATTCAACTTTGTACAGAACAAAGTATTCAATGAGAATATTTCATTCATTCAGATCTAGGATGTGTTATTTGAGTGTTCCCTTTATTTTTTTGAGCAGTGTAGTTCATAATATCACAACGGCTTGATAATTGCTACAGCAAAAGTTGGGAAAATGTGAGAAACAGATCTTTTAGAGTTGCTTCCTCACACCAACATGTCCATTCAAGTTTTAAAAGTTCATGTAGGATAAAGAATCAAAACCCAGTGGTCTGAGACCGCTTGAAATGCTGAAATGGTCCAAGTGTCCTAACGGCTCCCTCATGCCTTCATAATTGGAGGATAACTGCCATCACAAATCTAATCTTCCTTTTATTGGCATGGTACTCACACCTAAGCCTTCAAATGAACAGCTCAGTTAGGCAGACTCATTACACAACACATAATGGCGTCGTGGTATACAACTACTGAGTGTGTCCAAACCACTTACTACAAGCCATCCATGCTTAGCAGAGTAGTCTGAATCGAGCACTTCTGCGCAGTGCTGATTTTGGAGACAATAAAGCCCCATGCTTCCACAACACCACCTGGTGGAGACGCACAAGGTAAGAACCAAGCCCAGACGGACCATCAATCCATGTAAATCCACTAAGTGAATGTACTGTTGTCTTGAATGGATCCTTTATGAGTGAAACCCTTCTGAATGAATCAACGCTTCCCTGTGGGGGACGGGGGTTCGAGCCTGTCCAGGCACATACGCTATGCTATATCAGTAATAGTCCTTGATCAAGACTCCTAACGTTATATTTACTTCCATCATTAACATGATTGAAATTTTAAGCTGCTCTGGATAAGCGTGTCTGCTAAATGTGTAAATGTCTGTAGAAGGTGCACTGTCCAGTGTGCCAGTCTATCACAAGCAAGAGTCCTTACTCCCCCACCATGGGGAAGAGGTGGATCAGGGCCAGCACCAATCACAACGCAGTACACCCTGTTCTCAGGACTTCATTGGTTGTGCAAGTGTGACTCAGTTTATGATGTCGTTTGTAGTGACACTGAGTATTATAACCTGACTGCAGAACGAACGTTCAAGCACACCAAAGTCCACAAGAACACAGGTGTGCCGAGACCAAAGAATTATATCACAGATCACTCACCTACCTTATTCCAGTGCTCACTGACCCCTTCACTGGGTACATGTTAGGTAGGTATATTTTATAGCTAAACCTTATAGGTACACACTTACTGTTAACAATTTTATACCGTGCAAAGAGCCATGTATAAGCCACATTTATGTGGTCAGGTTCGGAATACCAAACTTTAGAATACAGGATTGTCTAATATGCTTTGATCCTGTGGTCAGGAGGGGCCTGTCAGATAGCTGACATGGCTCAATACTCCCTCTGTAAACTGCAGTTGAGAGTGTATACCTGTGGTAGCCCTCGTGGAGATGTGAGAGGAGGAGGAGTGGAATATGAGAGGAGGAGGTGTAGCTGGATCATAGCTGTATCTAGCACTGGGCTGAGACAACTATGCAAGTCTGACAACATGAATCATTGATATGTGCTCAGCTACAAAGCCTGTCCTTTTCATGTATATCGTGACCATGTGCAACCTGACACTCAAAGAAAAAAGGGTTTATTGTTTCCTGTGATGTAAAAAAACCCTAGCAGGGGATTACCAGGCAAATGCACACAGCATAGTTACAATTTATTCTGTTTAGAGCATAGACCTTAAAATGTCACTTTGCATATAGTCAATACATATATGGTCCTATTTTTTTGTATAAACCACATGCACTCATCAGCTTGTCCAAAATTGGACAAGATTTATATACTGACGGCTGCGCAGCTACTTAACACATGCATGTCTATATACACATAAATCTACTCATTTTTTCTTACAAGAGGAAAATCAGAGCGCTCTGTGTAGACATGACACAAGCTCACATGACATGAGGAAACGTGACACACAGCTCATGAGCTGACAGCCTCTAAGATGAGTCTCAATTACATTTTATGTACCATTTAACGTTTACTCATAGGAAGGTCTTCAGCAATTGATACAAATGGCAGCTAAATGAGCACCATTCACCAATTAGTGCATCTAACTGCATCTCATTGAAGAGCCTCTCAAAAATAGTCATGTGCATTTCTGGGTGAAGTTAGAAAAGGATGAAGCTATCAAGAACACCAGTAGAGGGTAATTACCAGTGGCAATGATCTCTGCATCACTGTCCCAACCTTTGTTTGGGTGCCTTTTTTTGTGAAGTGCATCTTAAACCTGAAATTACAGCCGTTTCCATATGTTCCAGGACTCTGCTTTATTTTGCTGTGATGTATTCCCATTATAACCACACACACACACACACACACACACACAAACCCAACTCTTCCCTACAACTGTCAGTATAGCATGTGATTGAGTCACTCTTCATGCTCTGTCTCATACCCGTGTGTGAAGCCCGAGGCCGTGGCCTCCATTAGTGAGCAGGTCACTGGGAGCCCTGTGTAATGGACAGCTCTGCTCTGCCCTTTGACCCCCAGCGTAGCGAGCAGCGCTGCGCTCAGTGATGTGTGTTCACACAAGCTTCCGCCCTGATCTCCCACTGCAACTGGTTTCTCCCCACTGTCAGCAGCTTCAGTTAAACGCAGTCGTAAGAAACCTACCTTTACAAAATTACACAAACGTTTATCAAAGGAAGCAAGGATTTCTTTAAAAATCTGCAGTACACAAATGTACTTAAATGTAATGCATGCAAAGGGCATTCTTTATGAAGGATAAAGAGTTTCAATTTTCATCCATTTAAAAACTGGACATGTGAACTTTAAGATCACAGCAATATATGTGAAAACATATACTGCTGGAAATAAGAACAGAAAACTAAAGCTATATGGAATTTGGTAATAATGCCATATAGAAATACATATTTGGTATGCACACGAGCGCGCTCTAAGAGGGGCCTCCACCCACACATCCTCCATCTTTAATGTGGTGGACTTCAGTTCTGCAGCCCTTTCACACTGAAGCTGTTGGCCGCAGTTCTGACCCGACCGCAGACCACGAGGCTCGGTGCCTGTGATGGACGCTGCCCAAACCCCAGACAGGACAGCAGGTCCACCGTTGCGTGAAATACCCCACACGCTTCAACCCCGCGTGGGTCAGTCACGCGGCCTGATTTGTGCACACCGCAGGTCCCCTCCTGACCTCTGGCTGACCGCTAGGTGACCGTCCCTGAGGTCAGACCCATGCTTACAGGGAGAAAGAACCTTCTCCAAACCTGGCAGTGCACAAGCATTTCCTAACAGGGGGTGTGGCTGGGGGTGGATGCAGGATAGAGAGATAAAGGAAGAAAGGAAATGAGAGAGCAAATGGAAGGGAGATGAAGAGGAATGATGCAATTATGGTGTGGCTTGACTTCACTCATAAATGACAGACCTGGACTGAATCAGTTTATAGCGGTTTTATGTGTCTACTGATAACCCTCTTCTTACCGTTACAAACAGAACAGTGGCTGTGAATTAAAGAAATAAATAAAGTGTCATTTTCCAATTTAGATGAGAAATTGTACTACTCATCTCACATTCTTGTCCTTTAACAAGGAATAATAAGTATTTTTGAATTTGATGTAGACAAACTAGCAAATTCAGGCAATGTTATGTGCTTGCACCATCTGTTGGAGTTTTTCCTTAACGCCAAGGCCTCCAAAAGCTGAAACCATCACCCCGTCAGCACACGACGTTTCATGCGTCTCACATTTACGTATTTGGTGCTTCTCTACAGCGCTTAGATATTCATTAGTGTGACAACATGCCTGCTCCCTGGGAATCAAACCTGTCAGCATACTGTTAGCTCCAGGTTTTACCTGCTTTACCAGTACCATACTAGGATTATTTTGGAATAGATAATCCGCATAAAAAGCAATTTAAGTGTAAACGCACCGGACTCTCCGACACAACCCCACCCCTCCATCACAAGATATAACTGTCCAGGACCCATATCAAAAGGTAAAGGTATGAACTAGTGACCTGAATGTTAGAAATGTACTAGAAAACAACACAGTAAGTATGATTGTCAAGCAGAACTGATTTTAGTTGTTTGCTCTCAACAGCAATTGGATTTCAATATGCCCTAAAATTCCACTTTTGACTTTGTTGTGTACAAATGCTTAGATTATGCCACATTCAGTGTTTCAACTCAGGCATTTTTAAATACTTCTTAAAGCCCCACTTAACTGCTTAACATAACTGTGTAGACCTTTACAATAAAATATACTTCAGCATTATTTTAATAGTCTATTATTTTGTCATCAGGTTGCTTATTACTATCAACAAGTAAAAAAGCAGGTAAATTAAACTATTACGAGTTTTGCAAAAGCAAAATCTGACATTCGCGGAGTAGGTCTCTCTCAGATTTTGGGTAGGTCTCTAAATTTACCAATAATCTGCTGACTGAAGCACTTGCATATTTTTTTATTATTATTATTCAAACAAATAACATGGTATACATCCCCCCCAAATATGAACTCAAATTTATGCAAACAATGTCAAACTAAAATACTGCATGCTCTAAAAAGTTTGTTGTTAATGGAGTTTTTTGTAATGGAATATCAAAAATCTTGTGTACAATTGACAGCTTTTTTAATTATTATTTCTAACGTATAATAAAACAATGGTTGCCTAATGAGATACGTTTCCAAGTTGCCTTATTTCTCAAATGATGTAATATGTACAACCCCAAAGGTAAAAATGGCAGATGATGTAGGTTGAGCAGCTACTGAATGGCGATGTGGCATGGTTGGTGTGGACCGAGTCACCACAGAACCTCAACACTGACTGGGACACTGTGCCAACAAGAGCACGTCCATGGGTTCTGCAAATGTTGACCTAGCAGGAATTTGTCATAAAACTGCATTTCAAATCTCCACTTTCTTATGAGAGAGAAAACTGCTATTAACTAAGAGTGCCATGGATGACAAAATATTACTTAATATGAAGAAAAAAAAAAAAGTCACTACAAAAACTAGTCTTCAGTATGTGGCTCCTCTTCCAGTGGAGTTGTGCTAGTTATTGTACTGGTAAATCTGATCCTTAGTTTGGTGAATGCACCACCAGATATCAATAAGACTGCTGCTCAATATGGGGGGATTGTGTCAATAAACAGACTGTGTCAACTTGAAGAGGAAATGAAATATCATCAAATACCAATATATTTCCCAACGTTACCCCTTCCCCCACCAGCCCAGTTTCCCTACAAAAAGATAAAAAACAAACAAAGAAACAAAATAAAAAACAAAAAGCAGCCACAGTTGGTGAGGAGCAAGGACTCCATGACTAGTATACTCCAAATGAGAGTGAGAGAGAAACCGAGAGAGAGAGAGAAGATCCATCAGTTCTGTCGAGACCCTCAGATCTCACTGGATTCATTTGTGCTCCTTCGTAGGGGCGAAGTACAGCTCCATGGGCTTGTTGACCTTCCAATACTTCTCGCTCACCAGCTCCAGAGAGAAGGAGCCGTTTAGGACCTGGAAAAGGGGACACGGCAGTCATATTGGGGAAGAAGAACCAGGAAACAGCATGTTCACCAAACTTGTTTTTGAGGTGCTGATCAAGTCCTTAGCTACACTACAATGGCATGGAATGATATTGCAGTTGACATTAAATGAATGGCTTCCACATCAAGGCTGTGGCCATACTCACTGTGAACTGGTTGTTAGCTGTAGGGATGTAGATGGTGTACTGCTTTTCGCTGGCTGCCTCCACGTTGATAGGGCTGGCCTCTCCGTTCTTGCGCAGTTCCTCTAGGGCGAGTCTCACGGCCAGGTATTTAGAGAGGTGGTCCACTGTGGCGTTCCCCGAGGTCTTGATGTACCTGGAGACAAAGTTTCAAACCACAGCGATTTACAGCGATCCAGACACTTACAGAAGAACTTTGTCATGTATTCTGAAACGATTTATCTTTAAGAGTGGTACATACAGATTTTCGTCCCAAAGCCCAAGCGTCTTAAGAGCATTAAGAGCTCAGAGGCATTTCATCCCTGAATAGTTTCAAGAACAGTCTCAAAACTTTCCTGTTTAGATCTGCTTTTAGTTAAGAAACTCTAGTCTATTATTTTATAATTTGTCACTTTATTTAATTATTTCTTTTTATCTTTAATTTTAATATTTAATTTTTATCTTCTTATATTTACTTATCTTAATTAGTTTTACTTACTTTACTTTTTTATTATATTGTTTACTTTACTTTTTTACATTTTATGTTATTTTACTTTAATTTCTTCTAACATTTTCTTTTTGTCTTCTCCTTTTTATGTTTCTTTTATTTATACTGTAAAGCACTTTGAGTTGCATGTATGTATGAAAGGTGCTATACAAATAAAGATTATTATTATTATTATTATTATTATTAAGAACTTTCTGGAGTTTGACCCCCAGCAGTGGGAGACGCCCCTTCATCGTTACCTCGTTTGTGCCGCATCCTCTTTCTCCATGAGCGTGGGGTGAGGCCGGAACACCAGCTCGATCTCGCTGGCCCCGTCCAGGGTCATGTCCCCGCCGCCCGTCTCCGCTGCGTTGTCCATGTCCAGGCCCGAGTCGTCCGACGTCTTGGTGCGCTTGATGCTGGGTCCCGCCTCCTGGTTGCTGTGCACAGAAGCGTTGCTGCAGTGTGAGCTGTCCCCGTTGTCTTCCGCGCCACTGCCATTCTCAATCTGGTGCTTCTTTCCGCGCTGAAGTCTGTGGCACAGCGCCGCCCCGGTGGCGGTAGGGTGGAGACGCAGGAAACGGAGTAAAGGAATAGGAAACTTCGTTACACTCAATTCTCAGACACAGCCAGAAGAGGTGCAACTAGGTTACTTTGGCTTGAACATAAATACAGGAAGGAGGTCACAATGCCTTTCAGCAGACAGTGAGGCAATCCATTGAGGAGAAACCTGAACATCCTCTTATAAGTCAATTCAGAGACATAACGAAAGCCATTCTAATGAAACCACTGTTACCAGGGCCCTCCAAGATCAAGCACTCAAAAATCTCAGAACTGTATAGTTGGTCTTCTCACTCTAACAGGATTCAACCTTCATTTGTGACCTAGCTCTGTAGTATCAAAAAAAACTTGTGTTGGGAGTGGTATAAACCACACAGCTACATTGTCCTTCATAAACATCCTCAATAAATATGCTTCAAGCCCATTGTGTTATGTTTAACCAAAAGGCTGCCGGCACCTGTTCATGGCTTGGATCTTGAGACCCTCCTCGATGCTGTGACTGAGGGCCTGCTGGTTGTTGTGCTTGCTGATGCGGGCGAGCACCCTCTCCTGGTGGGCCTCGTATTCATCTCTGCTGGGGTAGATCTTGCTGATCAGGGCGTCGAAGTTGGGGTCAGGGCGGAGCGAGCGCTTCGATACCAGCTTCTTCCTGCACGTCGGACACTCCTTGTTTCTGTGAGAGGGAGGAGGAGGCTTAAAGATCTGGCAGCATGGGTGCCAACTCATACCAAGACTTTAGAAATTAATGAACTGTCTGGCATTGGTGAAATCAATACCAACATCATTTTTTAAAGCTCTCTCATTTTGACTTTGACATTGTTCTTTAGAAACCACCAACACCCACAATTTAGAGCTATTTATGGCCCATTTCAGTCCCCTACCACATGCTTGGTTTTTGTTTTACGGATCGTCAAACCCAACCTGCATTCTTTATTCTTTCTTCTGCCATGCTGTTTAAGCTCTAAATTTCATCATCATCCTTCCGTAGTATTTTGGTCTTCATTTCCAATGGATGAAGCACACATTACAAATGGTTCCTGTATGAATCCTATGGCTGTTTAGGTTAAGATATTGTCTTCTGTATGTGCAAGACCGGAACCTACCCAGATCTGAGAGCTGTGATGATACAGTCTGCACAAAAGCGGTGCAGGCACTCCTTAGTGGTCATGGTGTTTTTGAGCATATCCAAACAGATGGGACACATCAGCTCACTATGCAGGCTACGTGGAGACACGGCGATCTCCAGGCCGTCCGTGATGGCCTCCTGATAGAAGAACAGCAGATTTATAGACCAACCACCAACTATACTGTTGCACAAAAAAATCTAAACATGAAAAACATTTAGTAAAAAAAGAACTGCACTTCTCATATTTAGAAGAATAGTGGGAGATTTGAATGTATAACACATACCTGTGGAGTTCTTTGTAACTCATACAGACTGAGCTCCCAAGTCTTGCTGAGAGGTTGAACTCCATTTGTCTGAACTGTTTGAGTCATCTTTCACCACTAATATAGACAGTCTATTTGAAAGCAGTGGAAAAGAACACATTAAATTATGGGTTTTGGACACATAACAAATATAGCCACCGACTGAGCATACTCAGTAGAACTGATTTCTTGAAAAGAAAATCCATGAAGAATGTTTTGAAACGATTACTCAAAATCAACGGTTTTAAAGCACAAGACTAGTGATCATTTGTCAAATTCAACTACTAACATCGTTGTTTTTTTATCCATCTTGATGATAACTGATGAATGCCTAACTGCGTTACTCCACAATATTACTAATACTCCTAGTTACTAGACAAAATTACTAATACTCCTGTTACTCCACAATATTACTAATACTCCTAGTTACTCCACAATATATTACTAATACTCCTAGTTACTAGACAAAATTACTAATACTCCTAGTTACTAGACAAAATTACTTATACTCCTAGTTACTAGACAAAATTACTTATACTCCTGGCTACTCCACAATATTACTAATACTCCTAGTTACTTCACAATATTACTAATACTCCTAGTTACTCCACAATATTACTGATACTCCTAGTTACTCCACAATATTACTGATACTCCTGGTTACTCCACAATATTACTAGTACTCCTAGTTACTCCACAATATTACTAATACTCCTGGTTACTCCACAATATTACTAATACTCTTTGTTACTCCACAATATTACTAATACTCCTGGTTACTCAAACAGCATTGAGAGTGTCTGGGGCGCGCGAGCTAACTGGTTACCTCAGGATGATACAACAAGTTAGCCGGCTAGCTAACGTTAGCTAGGGAAGGTTCTTATAACTCTTTGTGTTATCGCAAACGTATGGCATCTAACCAAATAAACAAACTATCTAATAAATGTCTGCGTTGTCCGTGCCTGAATATGGCAGCTGTAAATAGTCACAAATATAATATTCCTGAGTGAAAATACGCGTGTGCTGTTTGTTCGTTTGTCCCTTGCGCTGTCAAGAAAACGCAGATAGCAAAACGCACGGGCTAGCTAGCAGCAACGGACGCTAACTCAGTGGCAAGCTAACAATACTGTTGGTTTTGTATACAGAAGCAGATTTACGATCTAAATCAGTCAATATATTATTTGTGCAACACACTGTACACTGCGATGTTCTCCTAACAATCAAATGGCAAGTAATACAATAATAAGACAGCTGTTTACATACTTACCTTTCTATGTTGTGGGTATTGCCAGCGCGTTCTGGCGAGCTCAATATGGCGGATATGAAGCGCGCAATGGAGTCTGGGAAATGTAGTGCTGCGCTAAAAAACATCATGAGAGACGACGTCTAATCATTCCGACACTTAGTTAAAATAATTTAACTTACATAAATATGTCACTATAATAAGACTCAATTTAAATTGCCGACAGCTATGTAAGATAATAAGATAAAGAAGTTTAGTTTAAAATCCGCGAAAATTTGTATTTTATATTAGTGTGAATCTAGATGTTAAAAAGCTGTGTGTGATAACTTCTACCCGTGAAAATCTTTCAGGTCAATTTTTAAACAAAAAACAAAAAGTACAAAAAACGAGCGTCTCCTTCAGAGCTGAAGTGGTGAGCAGGCGAGCAGGCGGCGCTGCAGTTAGAGTAATGTGAGGAAGTTTGAGATGCAGGAGATTCTGTGCAGTCGTTTGGTGAGAGTCGCGGCGAGCGGAGCGCTCAAGAATTACTGATTAGAATAAAATCAATCTAGAGGACACAGACGACACGGACGGGACCGTTAAGAGAAACCATTCTTCACAATGGGAGTATCTTCCTCCAGTCTTTTAGACGAGAGTAAATCTAACTACATTAGAGGTATGCTCCCAGTTCTTAAATATCCGAAGAGTTTGAAGACAGTGATATAGCAGTTAAACGAGTCACTGCTGGGACTGAAAGTCTCTCTTTTAATGCCACCACTTTCTCTTACCTTGTTCCATGTATTTGTGTCTAAACGATATCCAATATTTTAATCGGGGACCTTAGCATCTGGGACGTTATGTGGAAGAGATATTGTAGTGCACCGGGCCGATATTCAAACTATGTCTAAGTGATTGAGGCAGAAATGTTATCGATTTTTGTAAGGTTGACCAATTTACCTTGATTACTGTCTTATTTAATTTCATGCTTACACGCGTAATGCTCCCGTCCCCACCTTCTCATTCCCCGCTCTCCTCACTCTCTCTCTCCTCACTCTCTCTCCTCACTCTCTCTCTCCTCACTCTCTCTCCTCACTCTCTCTCTCCTCACTCTCTCTCTCCTCACTCTCTCTCCTCACTCACTCTCTCCACACTCGCTCTCCACACTCACTCTCTCCTCACTCACTCTCTCCTCACTCTCTCCTCACTCACTCTCTCCTCACTCTCTCCACACTCACTCTCTCCACACTCACTCTCTCCACACTCACTCTCTCCTCACTCTCTCCACACTCACTCTCTCCACACTCACTCTCTCCTCACTCTCTCCACACTCACTCTCTCCACACTCACTCTCTCCTCACTCTCCTTACTCACTCTCTCCACACTCACTCTCTCCTCACTCTCTCCACACTCACTCTCTCCTCACTCTCTCCACACTCACTCTCTCCACACTCACTCTCTCCACACTCTCCTTACTCACTCTCTCCACACTCACTCTCTCCACACTCACTCACTCTCCTCACTCTCTCTCCTCACTCACTCTCTCCTCACTCTCCTCATTCATTCACTCACTCTCCTCACTCTCTCTCCTCACTCTATCTCCTCACTCTCTCCTCACTCACTCTCCTCATTCATTCACTCACTCTCCTCACTCTCTCTCCTCATTCACTCTCTCTCCTCATTCACTCTCTCCTTTCACTCACTCTCTCCTCACTCACTCTCTCCTCACTTACTCTCTCCTCACTTACTCTCACCTCACTTACTCTCACCTCACTCTCTCCTCACTCACTCTCTCCTCACTCTCCTCATTAATTCACTCTCTTTCCACGCTCACTCTCTCCCCATTCATTCACTCACTCTCCTCACTCTCCACATTCTCTCCTCACTCATTCTTCTCACTCACTCTCTCCTCACTCACTTTCTCCTCACTCTCCTCACTCTCTCCTCACTCACTCTCTCCTCAATTAATTGTAATGTACATTTATTTTGATTTTCCGTGATATAGATTTACATTTATACAGGAATGGGGAAATATGCATATTCAACATCACGGTAAATCAGTATCTCGGCTATGAATGGTTTTAGTCCTAGCTGAGGTGGATGTACTTCCTTCCTGTGTGACTGGGAGCACAGCTGCTCTGGATGGTTTTCCTGCTTGCTCATCTGGTGTGTTTGGACCGAGTGCTGGTCTGAAGAGGAAGCCCGTTCTGTTATTCACCCCGACGGATTGTTCAGCTCCAGCAATGGAATGTTTCACATCCTTGTCCTTACTATTAAAAGTCTGCAAACCAGAGTATAATGAGGTTTTCAGTGCTCTGGGTGTTGTGTTAAGTGTAAGACGTAACACCCTTACTATCAAACATTGGCTATATTACATGACACATCTTTGAGGCCTTGGGTAAGCCATTAGTAGAACGTGGTTTGCCGTGATATAAAGGCCCCCAGTGCTGGAGTGAATTAGTTCCTTGTGCTGTGATGAGTCAGTCCATTTGCCACATACCCTCAGTTTTTCTCAAGCATGGTATACATGTTTGCTCAGAGCAACTCCTGGGTACAGAAATGCACAGATTTGTGTTGACTTCAAAGGCCATGTTGAATGTTGACTGTATGAACTGTTTTTCACAAATATCCATTCACGTTTTTTTCTGGTTCACATTCTTGTTCTTGTTAGGAACATGGCATCCTAATGTCATACTCTGTCATAAACCAGAACTACTATGGTGCTGACGTGACTAGCATATGCCAGGAATCACTGCAACCATCTCATGAACGGCAACTTGAATGTGTTATTAATTAAGGGGACACGCCACACCCACTGATCCTTCCACTCAACTCCCCAAATGATGTCATGGTTTATTGGCATCAGTTGCGCTTGGGACGTGGGACCTGGATGGAGTTTGGTTGGTTTCTCCCATATCAAACGTGATGAGATCTGTCTTTCTCAGGCTCTACCTAATTCTACTCCTGCTGTAGATAATGAAATAATCATTACGTTCTGGAGCCATCCTGCCTTTTCTAAGGTCTGAATCGCTTCAGTGATGTTCTTGTACATTTACATTTACATTTAGGGCATTTAGCAGATGCTCTTGTCCAGAGCGACTTAAGTGCTTTGCATCTGTTCACAGAATACATCCTAGATAGTAGCATAGACAGATCAGAATTCAACATGCCATTCAGCCAGACTACTACTACTACACTACAGGAATCAATGTCATTGCCTGGAATTGCAAATAAACACAGGATCAAACCTAAACAATGGGAATTAAAAACTGAGTCCAAACAGCTAGCTGAAGATTGCTCCACCAACTCAGAGCCAGGACAGAGAATATTCTTGAGGTTGGTCCTCTGTGGGACTTTAAACATGGTGTTTCATGGCTGTACTGGTCTGCAGCTGTAGCTCGAGTAAAGTGAAGGGTCACCACAGATAGAGGAAGGCTGATGTTATCTGTCCACACTGTGGTCTTTTGGTCCTTTGCTGAGGTGACATTCTTAACTACGAAGGCCCTTTCTGAAACGTTTTAGATGCCGCATTAGTTATCCAGCTGTTGTTGTCATTAAGTCTGGTCATGCTTTCTGGGTATTTTAACGAGGGAGCTAGTGGACATGAGATTCAATGTCTGATTCACTGGATTAACTGGTGCAATAGTCTGTTATGTGACTCTTCGGTTTCACTTTCTAATGTAATGTACTCTTCAGTTTCAGAATCCGAATCAGTTTCAGAATATCATGTCAGAAATCCATGAATTGCCTTTTGTGTAGCCACCCATATTTATGTTGTCTTTTCCATGTAGTCCCAATGGGAGACTTAGTGCTATAATAGTGGCATTGAATGATTTAAGATGCCTGTTCTTCCTCTAAGCAAAAATGTCTCCATACTCTTATGTGTCTGTGGTTCAAATCCCCATATATTACTGTCCCACAAGGAGACCACGTTTCATTATAGAGCTATCTAATGTGGCCTGCCTCGTTAGGAATTGGCGTTTCGAGTTATTTGAGTGTTTTGCATTTTTTGAAGCGTGCGTTTGAAGGTCATTCGGGGAGAGAAGGTCATCCTTTTTGGGCCCTGGGAGTCCATGGCTGTCCACGGCCTGTTTTGGTGCAAGTCCCTCCACTCTCTTGCCGCCTCCTCCCTGTGAGAAATGCACACGTGTCAGATGTTTGTGTTTCCATCGTTGGCATGATCTCCTTCTCATCTTGCCATATGGCAGGGGGCTGAAATTTTCCTCTGTTGCCTGAGAACTTTCTAATTTCAGCTGCTTTTAAACCCAAATGTGTGGGTCCTCCTGTTCTGTTTACCTTCCTGTCGCATTTGAATGTATAGCCAGAATGTATATCATGTTTTTGAAGGACATACCTCTTTTTTTCTGAGGTTCTGTGTATTAGCGGTCATTTTTAGGTTTTCAGCTACTCTACACTGAAAGGTAATCCAGTCAGTGGAATCACACACATCTACTGTGTTGTTTTCTTCTTGCTGATTTAATGCAGTTTAAACCAAAAGAGTAGATACTTTACCTCAGAGTTCTCTCTCTCTCTCTCTCTCTCTCTCTCTCTCTCTCTCTCTCTCTCTCTCTCTCTCTCTCTCTCTCTCTAAAGCATTTCATTGCTAGTTTTACTGTGTATGACTGTATGTGACAAAAAACTTGAAACTCTAAATGTCTGCCTTTCTCCTCTATCTCTTTCTTCTCTCTCTCTCTTTTCTCTCTAACTTATTAAGTGCCACAAATCTCTCTTCCATTTAGTGACGGTACGTCAGACAGCGGGAAGAATAGCTCTCCCAGCTGGATATGCAAGCAAGCTTGGGAGCTGTTTGTGTCTCTCAGTGGAGGTCTCAGACTACACGTCTTCCAGGGAGATGGGGAAACAGGCTGTACTAACGCAGCCAGATACACCAGCAGACCAGGACTATACTCTCGTCTCCCATACTGTCAAACTGTAACGTTAACATGGCGTCAGCTGCTGCGTCGTTGCCTGTTTATTACACAAAGACTTTGGAGCACTGCGTTGTATTTCATGGTCTTCAATCGAACAAGTCCTTCAAAAATATTGTTCATAAATATTGCCCTTATTCAGGAAAGTCTTGTAACTCTTAATTCAAAGAAATACAGCATCAACATACTGGAACGTTACTTCAGGGGTTGCCAGTAATGATCTAATATGGGCAGTGTTTCAGGTCTTCACAGTGTCAATATTATCTGGTAACAACATGTAATAAATCAAGACATGGGAGTTTATAATGCAGTAATGTTGCCAATGTTGATTCAGCAGTTCACTTTGGCTACATTTACAGCAGCAATTTGTGGTTCATTTAAGGACCAGGCTGTAGTGACTGGACCGTTGCAGGCCCAGCGAGGGAGAAACAGGTCCCGTGTTGTGAGGTGACCAGCGGTGGCGTATGTGCGGGGTACGAATCCCTCTCTGCAGGAGCTACTGGAATCCCAAGCTGCCCTAGAGCAACCCAGCTTTGTTTTGTGGCTTGTTACAGGAAATGACCCCATGCAGTAATCTCTGTGCAAGAGTGCAGCTCCATCTCATTCTAATATGAGTGTCAGTACATAGAGCTGCAGCTGAAGTCAAACCATCTCACAGAGTCATAGACAGCCAGTTAGAATGTGGAGCACTGGGTGGGTTTGTCCCCCGCACAACTGATGGAGTTTATTCGTCATACGTTTCTGACACAGGTGCCAAAAGCAAGATTTAAATTACACTGTAATATATATATATACACACACACACACACACACACACACACACACACACACACACACACACA
Source organism: Brachyhypopomus gauderio (assembly GCF_052324685.1). Classification (NCBI taxonomy): domain Eukaryota; kingdom Metazoa; phylum Chordata; class Actinopteri; order Gymnotiformes; family Hypopomidae; genus Brachyhypopomus; species Brachyhypopomus gauderio. Next base: position 2,994,861 of record NC_135226.1, read on the forward strand.
CACACACACACACACACACACACACACACACACACAGTGTCTGCCTAGTGATGTGGGATGAATGTTGTGGTTTTGTACTAGAGCTCGAGGTCTTTCGGTAGTTCATCACTCTATCCTCTTCCTTTGCCCCTGCGGAAGCCTCAGACTACACACACGCACACCCACACACACACACACACACACACACACACACACACACACACACACACACACACACACACACACACATACAGGGCTGCAAATGAAGGTTAAAAGGCATGCACAACTTCAAAAGCACAAGCCCGGCACCCACCTCTGTCAGGATATCCACTCGCAATAGATATTATAGATCATGATGCCATATAAGACCCTGTGTGCGTGTGTTTGTGTGTGTGTGTGTGTGTGTGTATGTGTGTGTGTGTGTGTGTGTGTGTGTTTGTGTGTGTGTGTGTGTGTGTGTGTGTGTGTGTGTGTGTGTGTGTGTGTGTGTGTGTGTGTGTGTGTGTGTGTGTGTGTGTGTGTGTGTGTGTGTGTGTGTGTGTGTGTGTGTGTGGCCTGCATCCGCACGGACGCTGCAGGATGCGGGATGCAGGATAGTTTGACACTAAAGTCTCTCAGCAGATGTGTGTGCGGCCATTGTGCTCCCAGTATCTCCAGGCCGCTAACACTCAGCTGTGTTCTGTTAGCGTGCTACGATACGGTGGTTCCTTCAGGACCGCGTGTGTCTGCTTAACGCATCAAACGAGAGACGGGGCATGTTCATCCGTGGGCCACATCTGGCCTCTGAACTGCTGGTTGTCCGTGGTATGTTTCTCTATAATCTTCATGTCATAAGTTAGTTTCCTGCCAAAGAAGCACAACACCTTTCATGTCTCAGTTGCTACACGGAGCAAATCTCGTTGTAGTGGTCCACTTATCGTTCAGGGATTACCAACACGCTCTGTGGAGCTGCATTATGACGTACGCTCATGAATCCTCAGCCCCTGTGAATGTAGTTGTAGCCTGTCTCTCCCAATCTTAGCACGTTGAAGCTTTATCTTTAATACATCCTGTGATTTTGCAGAGCTGTAATTACAGAGCAATTATATTCAATTATATTACATTACCCACAAGTTCCTTTGACAAAATGAGATATGGTTATCGCTGACAGCTATTTGAGAGCTATCTTACTGCACCAGACATTGTGATAGTAAGGTGAATGGGTGGACAGGAAGAGCATAAACACTTTATTACGGGTTGTACACAGAAAAAAATGAGTTTTCTGAAAAGACTGGGCTGAGGCACAAGACCATAGAGGCCAGGGGTGCGGGTGTGACCGGACTTGAACAGAACGGGTCCTGGTGCGGGTGCAGAAGCTTGGACTGCAACATTGCAACACATGTGACCATGCTGTTGCATTATCACTTCCTTCCTTGCTTGAAGTGGTGCAATAGAGTTTAGGGTTTAATGGGCAATTTGACTAAACTAAGTTCCTGTAGAGTCTTGAGTAGTTCCAATACAGCTGAGTAAAGTGTTTTGCCATTGATTCCAAACAATGCTGTGTTGGGCTGTTTTAGTCATCATGCTGTGCTAAATTTACTGAGTTGTTTTGCTTCAACAGCAGCCTCAGCATTGGCTTGTGAGACTGAGTGAGGGCTTGTGCACACGTGTGTGTGTGTGTGTGTGTGTGTGTGTGTGTGTGTGTGTGTGTCTGAGGAAAACCATCCAAACAGAATCTCACAGGAAACCGTTATCTCATCCTCCTATCCTCCAGAGCACAGCTGGCTGCCTCTTAATCCACTTATCACCCAGCATTTGGGAGTTTGCCACGCCCACCCCATACTCTGAGCCACGCCCACCGCGTGCTCGGAGACTCGATCGGCATCCTAATCCTGCATTGTTTGTCTCACTGCGAGCGGCCTGTAGATCATACACTGTGGTTTGGTGCATGTGGCGTTCCTCACTGGCACAGGTACCAACACCTCTTCTACAGCACAGCACTCTTAAAGGTTCTTATAGTGTTCTTGGTGATATTTTGAGAATTAGTACTCAGCCATTTAAAGATTAAAAAATGGAGTGCACCTTCTGAATGGTTTTTAGAGCTCCATGCAGCCAGAAGGCTCTGCCAAGCACAAGGTACAGTAAAGATAACAAAAGTATTTCAGCACTTCTAGAAGACACAGTAAGGCAGTGGCACAAGACTGCAGGTTTGAATCTTTATTTCAAGACGAATTGTTGCAAAGTTTTGCAAACTATTGCAAACTATGGAAAGTTATCTTTCCTCCAGATATAGTTCTGACTGTAAAAATATGCAGATACTGTGTACCCCAAGTGCCCTGACTTTCAGGTAGCTGTGTGGAGAACATTTTAACTGTCAGCTTTTCAGAAAAAACAATATTCTAAAGAAAAGCCCTAGTTTTATCTGGAGTCTTTAGCACATTGTGGTAAACAGCAACAAAACGCTTTTGTAAGAACTAAGAGAGCGTTGGCTTTGGTGCATGAGATGCAGCGTTGCCACTACTGCCACTACTAAGAGAGAATTCCTAACTTATCCACTTTTTCCTCTGAACGTTCAGATTTAAGGAAAACGATCCAAATGGAACAAGTTGTGACCAAATTGCTGAAGTTGGACAGGAAAGTGGAACAACTCTGTCACGGCCTCCGTACCATTTTGTGCCACGTTATTTTGGCGGGGGTGTCAAGTGCGGAGGAGACGGCCGCTTTTCTCAGTAATGCATCACAGACTGCAAATGCAGTGGTGCAAAAGGTTTACTAACCTTTTCTGGTGTTTTAAATGGTCCATTGTAAAATCATACTCTTTTCTTAAGGACTACTCAACAGTGTAAAGATTGTAAGCTTTCGTACTACCACACTACATAATGTAGAAAATAAAAAATACATGGAATTTAATAAAAATCCCATTTTCGATTGCTGAAATTGAACTCCATCATGAGTCAGCGTGGCAGCATGGGAAATGCTCGTTAAATTCATATTTCTGTTTAGTAACTGGTGCCATATTGACCCATTTCATCTCAGGAGCTGTAGTAAAATTGCACAATCACACTTCCCATCCCCCCCGCGTGTCTGCAGGACGGACGGAGGCGGAGCTGAAGAACTTCAGCCCCCACTACAGGAGGCAGTACAGTGTGGCCTTCTTCTCCCAGCTGCAGGAGGAGGTGGAGCCACAGCGATCAGGCCACACCCACCTCCTCAAACAGAAGGTGCCTTTGCCCTACAAAACCCTGATGGCTTTGCTCAAAGCAATTATGATTATGGACAGTCATTACCTTGACTAATGTGAACTCATTTAATTTAATGTCACTGTGGACTTGTACTAATAAATTAGATGTATGGCTCAGTGGAATCGAGATGATCTCCTGTACGGACATACGTGATTAATCGAACATTAACGGAGTAATGTTCGATTAATCACGTATGTCCGTACAGGAGTAGCCTCAGTGACATCAGTGAAGTCCAGATTCAGGAGAACTTCATTATAGATTTGAATGGAGTAAACCTGATCTCATCCCTGTGATTATTTGATGAATCAAATTAGTAGATATTTCATCCCCTACGCCACCACGGCAGTGTTGCTATCTGTCCAGGGTATGCAGCAACATGACTACCAATGCTTTTTCATGGGTTTGATTTCCTGTTGGAGACAGCAGTTGATACTCTGATATGATTTGCTCCAGTAAAAATCTAATAAGAGTATCTGACACTGTAATGGACTGTAAGCCACCCTGACCAGTAATATATCAAATAATATATACCCACTATATACCTGTAATTCAGGTCCCTTGACTTTCAAAGGGCTCTTGTTAAATAATCCTTCACTGTGATGTTATCAGATTTACATGGTGTATTACCTGTATACACCTAAGGCTAAACTTAATTACATTTCATTATGTCACACCTTTGACAAAGTTGAATTGAATGAAATTTGAGTTTTATTTGAGTAGGTAGGTAATAGGTAGCAAGGTAGAAAATAAATTTCTGATAGTGCTTTACCAGTGTAGAAATGTGCTAACACAGCTAACAGCAGAAACAGCCATCAGACATTAATTAAATCTGACATATTCGGTGGGGCCATGTTGGATTGTAACTTGTTTGTAACTGGACGCTGTGTCTCTGTGTGTGTTGTGAAGGAGGCGGTCCAGGGCTCAGACGTCATTTACACGGACAGCGTGCTCTACTATGACGACTGTAAGAAATGGAAGGAGAGGTTTGTGGTGGTCCGTGCAGACTACAGCCTTGAGTTTCACGACAGCCAGGAGGTACAACCACAGTTCTATAAAACGATTAAAAATATATAATTTTGGAAGTGCTTATGACATTATGGTGTTTATGTCCATCCAGTCTTTCACGAAAGGATGTCCTGCACGCTACATACTCCATCCAACAGGGGGCACTGTGCTGACTTCAGAGGAAAAATATTCTGCCCTGGTGGATAAGGCTTTTCCTGACCTGAACAGTGAGTTTGTCTGACCTCTTAAAGATGTCTAGAGCTTTTTCAGGACTCTCCTTGTTGTGTAAGAGTTGGCAGGATGTACAAATCAAGCTCAGGACCTCCACCATACTACATATGTATATTATATTATAATAATAGTATAATATTCTCACTGCTTTAACACATCTGAATAAGTTAATCAATTACCAGCTAAGTACACGCTATTATTAAACATTCATCATTTGAATCAGGTCTATTAGAGCAGTGTAAGCATAGCATCATGCAATGATATCAGCCTTCGGGAAGTTTGAAGTATCTTAAGCTGAATTTCACGGGTCCCTATTTTATATCAAACAGGGAGTCATTTCTGGCTTTGACTGACTGCTGTAGTCTCTTGAACCCTAACCCTTCTCACCTGTTTGTCACGGCTGCGAGTCCAGGTTCCAAAGAGGATGTCCCGTCCCCCATGGTGACGGTGCCCGGCCCGTTCCCCGTGTTCCTGAGGCTGCCCTACAGGAGGGACTCATACTTCAGCTTCCAGCAGGAGGAGACGCAGGCACGCTTCGTCTCCGTGCTGTCGGACTGTGTTCGTCACCAGAACGGCGGTAAAGTGTTCTGGCGTGCATGTGCTTGGACGTACCGTACACCCATACGACTCTCACACTCGCAGACATGGACACACATGCGTCCGTGCTCTGTCACGGTCACACCAACACACGCTCCCACTGACATACACAAACGCACAAATAGCTTTTTATATAGCTATAAGCAGTGCCAGTCAACCAAAGGTGTCAGAAATATTCACATACTAGGGTTTAAAAATACTTATGTAGAAGTTGGAGTATCGACCCAATCTTTTTACTCAAGTAAAAGTGTAAAAGTACTGGTTTCAAAACTACTTAAAGTATAAAAAGAAAAGTACTGGTAATATAAGGTCATTAAGGCCGCATCACAGGGCCAATAACTCCCCCCAAAAAACATTTTTCTAAAAGCCATAATGGCTATAATGTTATATTTATGTCAATGTTAAAAATAAGGCATGCACTAGGCTATCTGTTTCAGCCGCATATATGCCCATTGAAAACGAATGCATTTTAGTACAATGCAAATTTATTAAAACCATATTGTCACGGTGACAAGGGAGGGGAAGTGAGGGAGTGGTGCACGACACATTTATTACCATGACGACAAAGACACGGACGACAAGACAAATCTCGCTGGTGTTTAGCTGGAACATTTCGCTCGAGTTTTCCGAGGCTCTGCCATGAACATCTTCATATTAAGCTACACATGTCTGCTGTGTCATTACTGGAGTGTGACGTGACATGTGCGATGGATCACGCACAAAGCAGTAGTGTGTGGGAAATGTAAGGAGTAGAAGTATAAAGTCGGATGAAAAATAATTACTCCCAAAATTTCTACTTAAGTAAGGTATTTGTACTTCGTTACTTGACACCTCTGCAGTCAACTATGATTAATGATGGATCTCATATGGATCAAATATTGGTCTGCATTATTTCGACCAAATATTTAGAACAAATAAAGTTTGTTGGTTGGTGGATTGATCAGAATACCCTCAGCTGTGGGACGTCAGTCACGTATCAGGAAGCTCACAGCACAGACACATTTGCATATTGCATCCTCGCACAATATCAGTATGCACCTGTTAACAATTCTGATACAGCACACAATATTGTATGACCCTATTGCATTGTGGGAGAGTAATGATGCTAAAAGCATATTGAAAGGTTTAATAGTCCTGGTATTAAAAGGAGCTTCATAGCTCCATCTCCACATGCACTGAAGAGGTGCTGTGACTTCTCCTCAGAAACACACTGCATGGCGTCTAACGTAACTCGCATACTGTTTTACAGCAGAAGTACAACACCGAGAATCGAGAAAAGTGACTCCCTCGTTAGTTTAAGGCTGTTTGTCTTTGGTGGTCTTGGTAACACTCTAATAATATCTGTGCTAGTGAAGCTGCTCTTCCTGTGCTCGGTGGGGGAGGCTCCGCCCACCAGCGGTTAGCTCGGCTCTGCAGAGTAGCTCTACATGTCACGGCATCCAAAGTAGCACCCGGTGGCGCACACAAATGAAACTGCTGTTTGCACACTTTTGTTGTATATGCGCGCGCGTGTGTGTGTGTGTGTGTACTTGTGTGACATATTCCCTAAATACCAATATATCTGCTTGCCATAAGTTACAGAAAGTGACAGAAACACCATTTATTCCAGTAGCCACATTACATATCACCGTGGCCCGGTTTCGCAGAAGGAGATCTTGGTAGACTGTTGGGAATGTTGTCAGTTCTCATGCTGTTGAAGGGCTGTCCTCTGATGCCATGTTCTCCTTCCAACAAGCCTTCCTCGATCTTCATCCTCCCCTTTCTCGTGGTTATGGTATGAAAGTGGCTATGACAGGGCAGCTTCTGCAAACATCCTCACACAATGTTCTCTGATGTATTACACAACCAGCGCTAGTGAATTAAAGCCAGAATTCTCTTCTGACAGAACACAGACAGTGCGATTTTTGAGCTTGTTTAATTATGCCTCTTTTTCTCTCTCACTGTATATCCTTCTCTCTCTCTCGTACTCTGTCCAGATTTTCTGAAAAAGACAACATGTGAAGTCCAGGCCTTCTTGAAGGCCATTCTTTTCTACAGGCAGGAGAAAGGCCACTATGAATCATGGGAGATGTTGGTGGGCACAGACACTCAGGTGAGATTGACTCCGCCTACTCCTCACGGCCCACCACTACTGTGGAGTCGTTGGAGTACATGCTAAATCACAGCTGTGTGGAAAGAGTGTGTGTGTGTGTGTGGGTGTGGGTGTGTGTGTGTGTGTGTGTGTGTGGGTGTGGGTGTGGGTGTGGGTGTGTGTGTGTGTGTGTGTGTGTGTGTGTGTGTGTGTGTGTGTGTGTGTGTGTGTGTGTGTGTGTGTGTGTGTGTGGGTGGGTGGGTGGGTGGGTGGGTGGGTTTTTGTGGAGAGACAGGCTGCGTGCCCTGCTGTCACTCGGGCGTTCCTCACTCAGCTCGGTCTAACTGATTTGACCACAAGGGAAACTTAAACCTCTCTCCCTCCCATCTCACACAGCTCTGTCTGTTGTGGGCTTGCCTAGAATAACAGACATTTACAGATAAACAGATGGTCGTACTAACGGTCAGACTACAGGCAGACAGTCACATGAACAGTACTACAGACGGAGAGGTGGGCAGGCAGGTAGACAGGTGGATGGACAGATTCACAGACAGCTTTTAACTCATCACAGAACAAGGAGTCATTGATGTGATAAAACTTCTAAAGCCTTTAAATTTAAATGAGCAAGTATTCAAAGGCACAAAAGAAGTAACACAGTATCATTTATTTAGCGTTAATGGACTACAGATATCATCTGTTTTATTGTCAATATCATACATATTTGTGCTTCTGACTTCTACGGTTGCTTGAGGTTACATTAGGGTTAGTCACAGGAAGGCCATGCAGGAAAAACCTCGTCTTTCCTCCCAGTGCTGGGGTACGCTCCCCTTTCACCCCCGTTTATCGCCCCAATCTGATCTCACTGGAAATCACATTAGTGTCATCGTGCTATTGTCACACCCAGACATTTGTGTGCCTGTCATCTCACACCCTGAAGGAGCACCGTTCTCTGACATCAGAGCACACCACAGCACCACTATGGGTTGTGACATAACCAGCACATCTAGGGATTTTGTCTGGGAACTACATTTATCTAGTTTCTGAGCAATATTGATACAGTGGTTCTCGAGAACGTGTCTCCTCTGTGCTGTCTGCCTGTACTGTCCACGCTCACTTAATACGACTATTATGGCGTTTGCTAAGGTATTGCAACCACTTTCCAACAGTGAGTCAGATCAGTGTGACAGTGCGTCACTGCAGCCCTATTCCTGCCAGCAGTGTTGTAGCATGAGTCAAAGAATACCTCCATCCCCACCTCCACCCAGACCCCCACCTCCATCCCAACCCTCACCCCCACCTCCACCCCACCTCCACCCCCACCCAGACCCCCACCCCCATCCCCACCCTCACCCCCACCTCCATCCCCACCTCCATCCCCACCCTCACCCCCACCTCCACCCCCACCCAGACCCTCACCCCCACCTCCATCCCCACCTCATCACCACCTCCATCCCCACCCCACCTCCACCCCACCTCCACCCCACCTCCATCCCCACCCAGACCCCCACCTCCATCCCCACCTCCACCCCCACCTCCACCTCCACCTCATCCCCACCTCCATCCCCACCCAGACCCCCACCTCCATCCCCACCTCCATCCCCACCCCCACCAGGCTGGTGAGTTGATGGTGAGTGTGGTGTTCTTGTTCGCAGGTGCTGGCCAACCTGGTGATGGAGGATCTCCTCCCGTCCCTGCAGACGGAGCTGCTGCCCAGGCTGAGAGGGAAGAAGGCGGAGAGGAAGCGCGTGTGGTTCGTGGTCAGTGAGATCAGACCCTCCGTCTGCTATTCATAGAGAACTTCCCCAGAAATTCATTTCGACATCAGGAGAAACGTGTAAAGTCTCAGCTAAACACTGGGCTTTCTGATTGTCGTTCGCAGTTTTGTTGCTGATAGCCAAAGTTAGATGTTATGAAATTGCTCCACTCTAAAGCCAGTAATAGTTTACAGCAGCCTTATGATGGCTTATGAATGAATTATACAGTGGTGGTTCTGTGTACAGGAGGGAGTGGGTTTGTTGGAGATGCAGTATTTACTGGGTGAGCATGTTGGACAGGTGTTTTTTTCTTTCAGACAGTGGAAGCTACCAATGAGCTGGTCCAGGAACAGCTGAGGGTGGGGCTCCTGGCGTTGAAGGAGGAATGCAGTACTGCGGCTAAACAGCAGGAGGCGATCATACGCGCCAACATGGATCAGATCACCAGCTCCAGTACCTTCCTGAAGACCAAACTACAAGGTGTGGAGGAGTTAGAAAAACTGTTTAAAGTGCTGGATGATGATTTGAGCCATATGTCTGTGTTAGGGTTCGGCCACACTGATGTGGTTTTATTATTCAAACCATTGAAACATTGGATGGTTTACCCCAGGCTGTTAACAGTGTGCTGCAGTTTTAATACAAGTATCAGGGCAATCAGTCAGGGTTCATCCTCATCATTGGAAAAATACCTGAATCCCCAATTTCACATTTTCTAAAACTGATCCCCTATCAGTTGGATTAATCAGTACAGACAGATTTACACATATTGTCAAAAAAGCTCATTTGATAATTTGCGTGATGGTGTGTTCATGACGGTCTAATCGTGTGTGCAAACTGCAGGGCTGGTCTCAGAGCCAGCGATGAAGTTCTGCTCCGAGAGCGTCGTCCCGTTTCTGGCCTCCATCCTGGAGGAGCTGATGGGGCCAGTGAGCTCCGGGTTCGAGGCTGTGAGGCAGTGCCTGGAGACAGAGTTGACCCGCGTCTGTAAGGACTTCCCCCCTGAAGGGACTCCAGAGGAACTCGCTAAGGTAAAGTCCGGGGTCAGCCACAAATGATAGCAGGCGTCTTTAAACCTGGAGCAGACGTCTTAATATGACTGCAGCAGTTTGTAGAACACTGATGTAGCCTGTTACAGGAAATGATAGTAAAATTCATTCATGTAACACTTTTTACAACACGTGTTGCCACAAAGCAGCTTTATCTGGATCCAAATATCTAATGAGGAAGCTGGTGGAGATGTAAAAAAGTAAAAAAGGCTTGGTTGTAATTAAGCAGGACCAGTGAGGACTTTGTGAGGACCAGGACTCAAGAGGAAACCAACCTCCCTGTGCAGCCCTGGTTTTGAGTGTGCTGCACGTCCACGTTGTATTTAACTTTGTGAAGCCAAATGCAACACAGCACTGTTGAACTTTGGTGGAGAACGTTGATATTTGTTGGAGATCATGGGGTCTCTACGAGCTAAAAACAGAGTGTCTGTTTCATGCCTTCAAGGCGTTGGCTGAGGTGGGCGGCGGCGGACGGCTGGAGGGCTGTTACCGTCACGTGAGCGTGCTGAAGGAACAGCTGCAGGAGCTTCGCAATCGCTTCAAGTTCTCCAACTCCATGCTGCTGGTCCACAACACCCAGAGTCACATGCAGCAGGTGGGCCGCAGGACCTCCTGATGACCCCAGGGTCCAACTTCTGCATTTGTGGAAACATGGCTCCCTCTGTAGTTCACCGTGATGTAGTTCAGGGAGATAAGAAGTTGTGTATATTTTTGCAGCCATGTTCATTGTATGGGTGTCTTGCTTGTTTTAGCTGATGGAGAACGCCGTGTACACGTTCGAGATGTTGCTCCAGTCAGCTCTAAAGGACAAAACTGACAAACTCTCGTCAGTCATGGAGAAAGCCAAGATACGTGTGCTTAAGGTGACTGCTTAAGTAACCACAGGGCCCTTCGTTATCACAGCCGACATACGTTTTCCAACGCCATCTTGTCACTTAGACAGCCTCTAAATCACAGATGGTGAGTGATTAAAACTTGGCAGTGCACAGCTAATAGTTAGCCTTATTCTAAATAAGGTTTTCCCATCATTTCAGCAATATGATTATGACAGCAGTACGGTGAGGAAGAAGATTTTCCAGGATGCCCTGGTGGACATCACCCTGCCTGCCATCAGGAGGAACCTCGCGCCCAGCTGCAAAACAGTACAAATGTCTTTCACTTGAAAACTTGACACATGCACATCTCTGCAAGTTATGACAGATTTAAGGGTTCAGGGTTTAATTTAAGGATTTTAAGGCACTGTGTTCTGTTCTAACAAATGAGTTTTTGTTGCATTTCGGACTGTGTGACATACAGTGGTAGTAGGGCATTACCATTTGTGTGTTCAGTTACTTTGAATTAAGACTTTTGGGGTTTTTCCCTTGTTGAAGGAACTGCAGAACTATGAGCAGCACATCTTTGCCGATTACGCTAACTTCATTCAAGTGGAGAACGTGTATGAGGACGTCCTGCTGAAAATTCTGAACGATGAAGTCAGCAAAGGTACTGAACTGCTTTTCCTTTCAGTGCCTGTGTGAGCAGCACTGTCACATTAACATGTTTTAGTGTGGTCGTCCCTTGCCGACGCTCCTGTGTGCTCTTGCTGTGCAGTGGTGAAGGAAGCCGCCAGTCTGAAGAAGAACAACCTGTTTGTAGACAGCACAGATCTCCAGTGCATCAGTCAGGGCAGCCTGAACCACACGCCTCCACGCTCCGCCCCCTCCAGCCCAGCCAAGGTACTCGCCGCTGCCGCTGTCACTCAAAGCGCAGAGCAGAATCCCCCCTCCCCATTGGTGGGCAACGGCTGTCTGGAGAACCAGCCAACGCAGGACGGCCCGGTTGTTCTTGCGGAGGGGAAGACGGAGATTACAGCTACGGCATCTCAGCCGACCGACGTCGGGTCGTCTAAAGCAGCCGAACCGTTGGCGGTGTCTGATATTGGCCCTGCTGTTCCTGAAGATTCTTCGACCACACTCGAAACGGCCGCGCTCAAAGCCGACGCGTCCATAATGGATTCCACAGAACCAGCCTGCGGTCGGGTTTCGGCCAATAAACCTGAGGTGGCATCGTCGTCTACAACCGAAGCCACGTCGCCTACTCAGGAGGCCCCTGTGAGGGCAGCTTGTGAAGTTTCATCTGAGGCTGGAACTCGGGGCCCGTCAGTCGCCATCAGTCTTCGTGCGGCCCCTGAAACGACTATAACAGAGGAGATTCCCGCTGAACACAGGCATGCCATCTATCTCGTAGCCCCGGCGGGGTTGGGGGCAGGAAGTCCCGTTCCTCTCGCAGAGGAACGTGACTCTGACGGGGCCACAGAGGGTCAACGTGTCAGCACTCTGGAAGATGCAGAAACGAATGCTCCAACCCCTTCGCTTTCCCAGTTCAGTGAACCCGAGACTGCACCTGATAACTCACCCCCCGAGGTGACTTGCATTGGTACGACCCTGCCTAACATCTCGAATGCTGAAGAGACCTCAGATTCACAAACAAAAGATGACACAGCCACTCCAATGGAGAGCGATGCTTGTGCTTCATCAGGACCCACTGGTGACGGTGGAGTCAGTGAGGCTCTGGTGCACAGTGTGGAGAATCCTGGGACTGGGAAGAGCACTGTGGTGGAGACCTCCACAACAGCCCAAGCCCCTGCACTCTCCATCGGCACTGATCCTCCAGCAGGGGGCAGCGATCGTCCAGCCTCGGCACCCATAGACAGTGAAGGCACCAGCTCAGGCCCTTCAGACCAGGATGCCTCTACTGGAGACCCAGAAGCACAGGGGCCCCTGGACTGCGTGAAGTCAATCAGAGACCTGGTGGTGGAAATCATCGAAGTGGAGGATATTGTGAGTCCTTGCCCAGACAACAGAGAAACGCAATAGAGGCTTTTATTAACCGTGTTAATATTGACTCACGGGAGATGTGCTGTGTCAGTGAACTAATGCACAGTAGTGAACAACTAAACAAAACAATTGCTACTAACACTGATAATATAGACTGAAGAAAAATTCTTATAAATATTGTAATTGAATGCTAATGTTTTTGTACACTGACATTCTGTGATGGCAAAATAATATCAAAATTTTATATATAATCAAATTAAGATAGGAATTCTGACATGTTTTACATTTCTTAAAACATTTCTTTTTAAAACACTTTAAAACTACTAACATAGAAGTAATTGACAATTTGACTGCTAAAATTAGAAAAATATATAATTTAGTTAATTTAGTTTAAGTAAAAAATGCATCTGTATTGTGGTAAAATGTAAAAATGAATTGACTTATTTTTCTACAACTGGCAATCTTTGTATTACCTTTCCTGAAAATGCTAAATATGTTTGTTTTAATTTGTGCTAAATATATTTGTTTAAACATTCATTTTTGGATCCCCCTCCCCAAATGGATTTTTATGGTACATCAGTGAGCTCAATATTAGTCTGAGTGTGTAAGCTGGAACATTCCTTATACTACAATGCTGTTAATATATATTGGACCAACAAATCACCTCTTTCATACTAAAAATAAACTGGCATTTTGTACCCACTATTATGAGTTTTCCTTATTAAATAACAGAAACTTTTAACATCTCTTATATCAGGGGTGCTCATTACGTCGATCGCGATCGAAGGAAGTGTCGGTCGATCGCGAAGGAATGTGCGTAGATCGCGTCACATAAAATAGTAGTAGATCAGGGATGTCAAAGTCAAATACACCGAGGGCCAAAAAACCAAATTTGCTACAAGCCGAGGGCCGGACTGGTTCAATGTTTATTAAAACATATTGAAATGATTGCACATAGCCTATTGAACCAAGACCTAACAGTGTATATTATTTAATGCTTAAGTGAATAAAGCAATATTTTCTTATGGATCTGTCAGTAATTTCAAGTGAAAACAATTTTCAACAAGCAAACAGATAAAAACAAACTTCCTTCATAGAAAACATGTCCTGTACATTAAATGAATAAAGTAATAAAGGTTTGAAAAGTGCTGGAATTTAGGCTAAAGTACTTAAAAATGCAGTTACAAAATTCGAGAGGTGCACGACCTTGCGAATCGACAGCGCGCGACGCCCTCGTGCACGGGCGGAGCCACTGCGATTACGTCATTTTCGCTGCGCAGACCCTCGCCGCTTGTGTGTGCTGCAGTAACTTCATGGGCTACCGTTGCATTGTGGGGAATGTAGTGTTTGTGCGTGCAAAACACCATCGGGCGGCTGTGGCCTGCGGGCCGGTTCTAATAGTAATTAAATATCATCCAGGGGGCCATAGATAATCAATTTGCGGGCCGGATCTGGCCCGCGGGCCTTGACTTTGACACGTGTGTAGTAGATGAATCGGACATCTGCACTGACGGTTGTATTTTGATTGACATTCACGGTAGCCAATCTGCAATCCACTCAACAAATTACGTTCGCCGCCACCCCGGTAGATCTTTCTGACTTGGTCATCTTATAAGTAGCTCGCAAGCTGAAAACTGTGGGCACCCCTGTCTTATATGAATTACATAATCAAAATGGTATTTATGGGAAACATGGCTACTATATGTAGCAAAATTCAATTATTGCAATTCAGATGTATAATTGCAAACTCAATATAAGAAATTAAATTAAAGATAAACAGCCCAGTAGAACATGTTTTATGTTAGCACTAAGACTACCCTTATAATGTGCTTATAAACTGTTTAAATTGGTTAATAATTTGGTTATGGATGCCTAAAATAATCGAGAAGCAGTTATAATAAAGAGTAAAGAAGACAAATAGTAACAGTAAGAGTGTTGACCTGTGAAATGTGTATTTATTTAATAATTGCAAATGGTCAAATAGTCTAAATGATCATTTCTGACTATTACTGACTGGAGTTTAAATGATGGTTAATGGGGTAAGTTGAGGTTTACTGGTATAATACTGACTGATGTAGAAGACAAATTAACTGAGCTTTAAAAGTTTAAGATTAATGTGGACTCACTGTTTACATAATGGGTCACTACTGCCCTTTTAATTTATGTACCTTCGTATTAATCACTTTAACATAAGCAACCATAACCGTGAAGGCCTACTAGTTAACTAATTTTAAGCTATTTATGAACCTTTAAGTGTAGTCTTATTTTAAAAAGATACTTTCATGTT
The DNA here is from genome assembly GCF_052324685.1 of Brachyhypopomus gauderio. Taxonomy (NCBI): domain Eukaryota; kingdom Metazoa; phylum Chordata; class Actinopteri; order Gymnotiformes; family Hypopomidae; genus Brachyhypopomus; species Brachyhypopomus gauderio. The sequence continues at coordinate 3,009,868 of NC_135226.1, forward strand.
TTATGTTTTGTAACAAGGACATACTGGTTCTATACTGGTTCCATACATGGACCAACTGGTTTAGGTCCTTGTAGCAGTAAATGTGTTTATGATTTAAACCTTTTATAAAGAATGAAAATTTGCTGAAATTAAATATAAACCATAAAAAGCACTGAAGCAACTGGTAATGATATAAATATTATTATTATTATTATTTTAAAACCGAAATAATGAACATCTTTGACAGCTACAAAAAAAAGTGAGGAAAAGTTATAAGTGGGTAAGTGGGCTACCATTCAATCATTACTACACACAAACAGGCTGACATGCCTTAAAACACACAACAGGTACATTTAGTGTCAAATTATGAATAAACAAATGGCAGGTTACTATTGTAACAGACTCCTACACAAAATAAAGCCGGCAGATCTTTGAGAATAGACCCTGTGAAGCCACACACACACACACACACACACACACACCTAGAAATGCTGTAGTTCGCAATACAATACTGCTTGTGTAACCTTAGTTTTCTTCATTTTACATGTACAAGGATCTGACATGAGGGAAACAAGAGTAACGGTACACATTACAGACGTGACCCTGCTCATCAGTACATCTACATATTCCATTAGTCTACAGTCACTGCTGGACTATTTCATAAAGTATCATGTATGATGAAGCATTTGGCATGTTGTGTATTTATTGCATGATGCATTGATAAAACAACGGGCTCTTCTTTAGGTTTGATTGAAGTCCGATTGGATTTTGGCGAGATAACAGCACGATGCAACACAGAACAGAAAAAAAAAAGAATTCTGCATCAACACATTCAAGAACATTTCAGGAGTTCAATTCAAATCACTGGTTACTCAAAAGGTAAATATTAAAGTGCAGTCTGTTCATAATAAAAAAAAACCGACCTACAATGAATCTTTAAAACTGTATAAATAATCTAAATAAATAATAAGCCTGTATTAAAAATAACGACAACACATTTCAGTAAGATCAACATGAACACTAAGAAACAAGGAGATGAAGCAGTTCTCGTCACGGCTACGTTACAACATGCAGCGGGTCACTGTACCCTGTACGGAGCCATGGCTCACCGTGGGGGGGGGGCTCGTGTCCGGCCAGCCCCCAGATTACACCCATCCTTCCATTAAAGGGCCTTAGGCAATCTTGATCTTCACAATCTGCTGTCTGCATGCGATGGAAGCTTCTGCCTGCACAAGACAGGTGGACGGTGACGAGGGACGAGGCGTGTCCTCTAGCTGGAGACTCCGTGGGCTTGGTAAAAGGGTTCGTCCGGCCGAAAGCCGTAGGCGGTGGCAGGTCGCCCGTTGGATCCGTTGCTGAGCGGAGAGGAGTTACACCAAGTAAGAAAAGGAGCGACCCCCCCACCCCACCCCCAATAACAACCATACATGCGTGTAGCCACTAGATGGCGCTGTGTCCTTCACATTGTGACGTCGACATGTCAAAAACATCTGGGATGCATCATTTACAGTTGGCTTGTAGACCCATTATACTGATGAACTTGATATGACAAATAAGTCAGACCAGGCTGCAATCTGTCAGTACACTCTGAATTCATTTAGGCGTTTATGTTGGTTAGACGCCTGGTACCACTGCACACTTTTGCCTGAAGATGTTATTACTGTGAACAGGAGTGACCCGTCGTGAATCGGCGGTGAGGTTTTAAATGGGAGCCCACAGGCCACAACTTTGACGTGAGGTGAGCCGATTTTGGTCTGGTTGCGCTGTACGAGGGCACGCCAGGTCACGTCGGGTCACGTGCCGTAACTGCCCCAAGAAGCGTGAGATAGCAAAGTCACGTTTCCTCCTCTGAGCAGCTCTGGCGGCCGGCTGGCCCGACGGACCAGAGGAGCCCCGGTGAAGTTCAAGAGGGATTCCACTCAGACCTGCTCGGTTCCTCTCTGCTCTAAACCTGTGTTTAAAATATGAGCCGTTTGCTCTGCGCACACATGACTGTGTTGTTTCTAGCCCAAATCACCAAACCAACCAACTTTCCTTATCGATTCTCTCTAGTCTGAAATACGTTTTTTTCCTTTTGCCCGGCCAGGTGTGTCAGGCTAAATCCGAGCTGCAGGTAAGAGAACGCCTAGGCCGGTTGTCGTGTTGGGTTCTTAGGGTCAGAGGAGGCCCAAAGAGCCACTCTCCTGTTCTCCAGGACCTGTGCATCAGCCTCTACGCACTCCCAAACCAGCCCTGGCCCAGAGGATGAGAGACAGCCCTGCATCACCTTACAGCAGCCACGGGTCCACGGATCCACGCAACACGAACGGCCTGAAACCAGTGAATATGGGATTGGTCAGGTAACGAATCCATGGCTACCATAGCCGAGGGTTACACGCACACGTAATCCAAGTTCTTATAACTCGGGGGAGAAAAAAACCCTAAAGGAGCCGTGAGGAAAGATCTCTTTTATTGCTTCATGTTACTCAGTTCTGACTTCAGGTTGACATCAGCTTATTCATCCTGGTACGTTTTCAAAAGCTTCTGCCTCTCTCCCTCCCGCGTGACTCACATGATGAACGTGGCATGTGGCTTGTTACCTGTGGACAGCTGCTGATGTAAAAGTTTACGCCTGCTGCCCAAAGAACACAGCGCTCTCTCCCCCTGGACACGCCGGAAATCAGAGAGGAACCCGATCCGCGCCTGGCCCATTTCCGGCCAGTTAAAGTCCAGCATGTCACCTGCCCGTCTGTGACGGACCAATAAAAGAGGAAGGGGGCGGGTGCAGGGGAGCCAGAGTGGCCGTCCCCTCCCAGGGGGGTCGGAGGAGGTCTGGCTGGGGGCGCCTGTAAAAGCAGTGCGCTTTAAGACCCGCTCTGTTTTACTGTTCTGAAGGGTGAGACGGCACAGGAAGTGGGCCTCTGTTCCTTCATAAAGCTAGAACTCACCCCCCACCACACACACACACACACACACACACACACACACACACACACACACACACCCCTCCACAAAGTTGTTCTACAGCTCCAGCTTTGATCTGCTGCTCCTGCCACGTCTCTGGTTACATGGACCTAGCTCGGCTCGGCCATCTCGACAGATTGCCCATTCCTCTCCACCCCCAAGGCGCCCCCTGCTGTGTGGGTACGGGGGGGGTGAGGCACAGTCTTTATTCCTCCCCGATGCCTCCTACAGACCTTGGGACGTGCTGTGCTCTGTGCTGGCTGTCAGGATCATCCGTGTGCACACGCACGCAACGATCTGAGTTTGTCTGGGAGACCCGGGTCTGTGTGACGACAGGGTCGTTGAGTGGGAGGAGCCACCTCACCTCCTTCACTGGCCAATCAGCACGCGCAATCTGCCCTTCGCTCAGAATCAGGGCATCCTCACCGATTTCAAACACCAAATGAAATCAATATCGCCAAATAAATACCACAGTGTACTCACGTAGCAAAGCAATACCAGATCAAACAAATTAAACAACAAATCAACAATTTGCCCTAGCACCAAATCCACACCACACTGCTGAATCAATTAGCATATCAAACTTCCAATACTGGTTCCCACTGGCCGTCTTACCATCTGGCCAGCAGGTGAAGCTCATTCTGTTCCAAAAACCTCTGCTAACATCCACCGTTTCACACAAGTCTTGAATAAAGTCTGAGAACTCCATCTGATGATTATTATTCTGACCTCTGCTACTCTCCGAGCTGCTCGTGAATATTAAACCAGCACATAAATACTGGCCAGGAGTGGCAGTCGCGCTTCCAAGCCCAAACAAAGATGAAGACGTGCTGCTTCACAACGTATGAGCAGAGCAGGTGCGTCACATCAGACCCGCATCATCAGACCTGGGGATTCGTTTCCTCAATATCTTCTACAGAAACTTGGGAGGTGGAGGCCAATCGAGATGAAGATGAGAATGTGTGTGTGTGTGTGTGTGTGTGTGAGCAAGGTAGACATGTTATTTCATCTGTGTGTGTGAACTGAACTAGGAATGTGTCTGATTCTTCAGCCCGTGAGATTCTTAAAAGGTGCGTTTATTTTCATGGAGAGGAGAAGTTTGCCTGGGGGAAGATGGAGTGAGACACTCGCCCCGGGAGGGAGGAGAGAACTTACCAGGATGTAAAAACAGGGCAGAGTACTTCTACTATGTATGTTTGATAAGTTACTTTTACACCATTTCAACATCAGGACAAAATTACCTTTTCTGGATAGTGAGCTAACAAGTTTCTTTGGGATCTATGATGAGTTAATATAGTCATACAAAAAAAATAAAACAACCATCTACTATTAAATAAATTCTGATACAAACAAAAAATTGTGGCTATTACAGAGTCGGGCTTTACATAAAATGCTTTATCTTTTTATCTTTAGATAAATCTATATGTGTGATTCTACCTCTGGGTATAACTTACCAGATGCTGAAATCTCCGTTTGGAGAGTGGAACTGACTGTAGGGGTCTGGGCTGAGGCCTGGTTCAGGAGGCATGCCGTCTACACACACACACACACACACACGTGCACGCGCGCACACATGCACGCACACACACGCACACATACGCGCACACACACACATACACGCGCACACACACATACACGCGCACACACACACATACACGCACAGAAAGAACAAACATGAGCGGCAGGCACCCAGCAGAGACACTTCCTGTTCAAATATCAGCCCATTAATCTCCTCGACAGCCTGTCACCACGGACACGGTCACCACGGACACGGTCACCACGGACACGGTCACCACGGACACAGTCACCACGGACACAGTCACCACGGACACAGTCACCACGGACACAGTCACCACGGACACAGTCACCACGGACACAGTCACCACGGACAACGCTACAGCGCTACTTCCTACAATAACATTAGGAGTAACTTTGGATTACAATTCAAATAAATTTCCAACATTCAATTGTCCAATCACATAAACCAAATGGGCAGAGCCTAAAAGGAGAAGAGTTCAGAGTTCAACAAGGTGTGTGTGTGTGTGTGTGTGTGTGTGTGTGTGTGTATACATGTGTGTGTGTGTGTGTGTGTGTGTGTGTGTGTATATGTGTGTGTGTATATGTGTGTGTGTGTGTGTATACATGTGTGTGTGTGTGTATATGTGTGTGTGCATATGTGTGTGTGTGTGTATGTGTGTGTGTCCAGGGCTGACCGGTACTGTAGAAGAGGTCGGGTCTCTCCAGGGCGTCGGGGTCGTCTCCATAGAGATAGGGCTCAGTGTCGTCCATCTGTCTGCTCTCCACCATCTCCAACCACTGAGAGTTGTGCCAGCGGAACTTCTCACTCTGAATCTTCCTCCCCCACTCCTCATCATACTCCTACACACACACACACACACACACATATATATATATATATATATACACTCCTCATCATACTCCTACATACACACACACACACACACACACACACACACACACACACACACACACACCTGGGAACGAGCTAAACTGCTCCTCACCTCCACACACCTGTAGCTACCTGAGTGCTGATTCAGCTACACCAGCCACAAAAGCCACAGATATAGCCGTATCCGTCCGGCCCGCTGACCAAAGGGAAAGTTGACCAGACCTTAACGGACCTTTACACCAACCCGTCTGTAGGCCTCTCTCCCCCAACCTCACCTCCATCTCCTCCACCCTCGCCACACGCATACACTGCACCATCTCCACTGCGTGTCTCCACCAGACACCTTTCAGTGTCTCTCTCCTTAAAGCCTTCTCTCACTTCATCCCATCTTCTCCTTCATCCTGAAACGTTTCAAGGGCCCATGATTCTCTCCCCCAAGCCCCGCCCCCACCACCGGGTAACGAGGGAGGCTCTGGAGCTCGGAGCATTAGCAGACTGGAGGGCGGGGCATGCAGTGGGCGGGGCATGCAGTGGGCGGGGCATGCAGCGGGCTGCTGGTGGAGCTTGAAGCCCGGAGGCCCGTGCTCCGACCTGAGGCCCGCGTGAAGGCCGGGGCTCCCTGCCGCCGGCTGCTCTGCTGAATGAATACGGGGATTAATCAAGGAGGCCCCCGTGGGCCGGCCTGAGCAAACACACAGCACCTCTCTCCCCTCTGCGCCCGCCATTAATCATACAGACAGCACTGCGGTGTGGGGAAGAGCCCAGGGCCAAGGGCCCAAAACACAGCTCACAGGACCCACGAGAATACCGGCGTATGCCTGCCTGCGCGCACACACACACACACACACACACTCGCACAAACACACGCACGTCCTTATTCCACGCCGTCTCATCTTTGAACGGCCCTTCAGACTATGCAAGTCAAGACATTTTTGCAAGCACACACCTGCACACAATCATACGCCCCCCTACACACCCGGCTAGTTCTTCTTCATCCAGTCTGAGCTACGCAGGAAAAAGCACCGCTGTAATTCTACATTACACCCCGAACCCCATCATCCTCGGCCACGCCGTTGCCATGGACACCAGCCAGATTCCCCACAATCCTTTTCACGTGGTGGAGGGCTTTAACCGGAACGCTTGAGGTCATCTAGCACTCACCAGCTCGGACGCGATTACTGACCCCAGCTACACACACACACACACACACACACACACACACACACACACACACACACACCCTCGCACTATTCATGACTTTTACACGTCTTAGACTGAAGGCTGTACAGCTCAGCATTGGCTCGAGTTGTAAAGAACGGGTCTTGTGTACTTACTGCAATAATATCCAAGGTGTTGTCACACACTTTCCTGATCTCGGTGTTCTTGTCATGCATGAGGTCGATGAGGTAGGCAGGAGCCTCTGATTGGCTGAGCTCAGGACTCAAAACACAGGATTGTCTTACATTTCTAAGAGCTAATTTATCTTAATTCTGGACTAAACCGACATCTTAATCCCAGTTGTAGACTAAATTACCATTAGAGGTACACCATGAAGAATCAGTACCAAATTACCATTTAAACTCTACAAGATACATGTATTTATCGTAATAATACTTCACTATGCTAATATAAGATACATGTATTTATCGTAATAATACTTCACTATGCTAATATAAGATACATGTATTTATCGTAATAATACTTCACTATGCTAATATAAGATACATGTATTTATCGTAATAATACTTCACTATGCTAATATATAAAATACATGTATTTATCGTAATAATACTTCACTATGCTAATATATAAAATACATGTATTTATCGTAATAATACTTCACTACGCTAATATCATTTTGTATCCATTAGTTTGTATGAATGCTAGGTATGCAGGTAACTTTACATGTTGTTCAGTACACAGGCGAACAACAAAGGTGTTTCCTATTTCTGTGACTATATAATCACATAATCACATGTAAATGTACTTTACATATTGTGGTAACACTTTAAATTAAGTGTTGACTAACTAACGTGAAGTAATGCATTAGTTAACATGAACAACACATGAAGTAACACATTAACAATAATTAACTAACGTTAAGTAAACATGTAACAGTTGCAGCTCCTGGTTTGGCTCTTTATCTTTAGTGTTTTAGTTTGGAGCAAAAGGGACTAAAGAGCTAAAAACAGTGTGAACACACTTCAGTTCCTATACCGATAGATTCTGGATATTTCCAAGTTACCCATTACTTATGTAGGTAAATCAGTACAATGTAATATATTCCGTTAAGGTCGCACCAAAAAAGGTGTGAGCAACAAAGAGCCAAAACAGGAGCCACAATGGTTACATGTTTACTTAACGTTAGTTAAGTATTGTTAATGTGTTCGTGTTGTTCATGTTAACTAATGCATTACTTCACGTTAGTCAATACTTAATGTAAAGTGTAACGCATATTGTTTCCTGTTTCGAACTTCAGTAGATTGTAACTAACAAATGATTCTAACTGGAGTTTATGCAGTATTTGTTGAGTGAGGCCACTTTTCTGCTTGGCTCATTCCACATTCTGCAAAGAGTTCTGTCTAGTTTGCATAAAGCTAATACCTCTGGGGTCTGAAATATGCAGAACATGCAAAAATATTCAGAAATATGCAGAGTTGACAGCGGGGATACGAGTGTCCTTAATGATGACTTCTCTGGTGGCTTGATGAAAGACCATCTGATAGAAAACATAGATGATCTGGCACACAAACTCATCGTCTTCTTGCTGGGCTGCATGTACACACACACACACACACACACACACACACACACACACACACACACACACACACAGAAAATAGAAACAACATGTAGAGAACATACCAATAACCTCTGTAGTGAGTAACAGTAGGAAACTATTTCAACCACTCAGTAATAAACTAATAAACCAGGAGCACCCCCCCCCCCCCCGTGACTGTGTCCTCCATGCATTATCAAAGAGACAACAGACAGTCTGCTTTAACAAATCCTATTACACACATGTTTGTTCATGTAAGCTGACATTTACAAGCCCTACAAAATGAGGAAGACGTTAGGAAGCAGAGCTCTCGTGAGGAGCCTCCAGAGGGTGGGAGGGAGAACCAGAACCTCTCCTTTAATAACGCAGGTGTCTCCTATGGAGAAACACACACCAGTAGTCCCCCCCCCAGGTTTAATAAAAGCCTTCATTTCAGTTTTAATCCTGGGCTGTTTAACCTCTTTTACCAAGAATGACCCAAGAAGAAAGCATGGCTGCTTCAGCGGGAAACATCATGCTGACACAGACAACCGTGTGGCGTCTCCACACCCCCAACTACCACCAGCTCACGGCGTCATCAGAGTACCGTAGAGTATGGGCAGAACAAGACAATACAGGCCAAACACAAACAAAACCACACAAATACACAAACAAAACCACACAAATACACAAACAAAACCACACAAACACCCAAACAAAACCACACAAATACACAAACAAAACCGACAAATACACAAACAAAACCACACAAACACCCAAACAAAACCACACAAACACCCAAACAAAACCACACAAACAAAACCACACAAATACACAAACAAAACCACACAAATACACAAACAAAACCACACAAACAAAACCACACAAATACACAAACAAAACCACACAAATACACAAACAAAACCACACAAACAAAACCACACAAATACACAAACAAAACCACACAAATACACAAACAAAACCACACAAACACCCAAACAAAACCACACAAACAAAACCACACAAATACACAAACAAAACCACACAAATACACAAACAAAACCACACAAACAAAACTACACAAATACACAAACAAAACCACACAAACAAAACCACACAAACAAAACCACACAAATACACAAACAAAACCACACAAACAAAACCACACAAATACACAAACAAAACCACACAAACAAAACCACACAAATACACAAACAAAACCACACAAATACACAAACAAAACCACACAAATACACAAACAAAACCATAAAAAGCATAAAGGATTTTAGATAAAAGCACCATCACTCCAATGTGTGTATGCAGCAACCAAAATCACAGCAATCACACGTTGCTGTTATTCTTCTGTGTTCTGTGTGTGTGTGTACATGTGTGTGTGTGCGTGTGTGTATGTGTGTGTGTGTGTGACAACTGTCACATTCCACTAAGCGCCCTGCACATACTGAGAAACAGCCCCTATCTTCATCCTGCCCTCAGCCTAATTATTGAAATGTAATGTTTGTTTAGACTAAATAAACTCCTCACAACCCATTCCCCTCACTCTGGACTGAAAACTGAGCGAACCCAGCAGGAAGTGGACCCGACCCTGTGCAGGGGAGACGCCCGGAGCCCGGTCAGATGAGCTGGTCCCACAGAAGGAAGGGCAAATATTGTGGCGTTGTTTCCACTTGCTTTATTTTAACTCGGCACTAATGAATAATTGAAGGAATGCGTGTGTGTTGTGGGCGAGTTGTTACAGTCTCAGCACTGGGGCGTCCGCCGGACTCTCACCGTTGAGGAGGTCGATCAGGGCGGGAATGATGCCCGATTTGGCCAGCATGGCGGCACAGGAGTCGTCCATGGATACGGTGCCGATCATAATAACCACCTCCAGGATCAGGTCATCCTCCGCTGAGCCTAAAACATGAAGGGGTCAAAGGTCAGGGACTTGACTTAAAACAGCTAACACTGCCCACAATGCGAACACACTGACACATATATACAACCACACACACACACACACACACACAAACGTAATACATGTCTATTTTAACTCTCAGACAGACTCTGTTACCAGGTTTGAGGCGGTCTTTCAGATAGGGCACCAGGTTGTATTCCCTCAGTAAGAGCTCCCAGTCCAGGTCGGGGATGGTGAGGTTCGCCAATGTTCCCAAACACTCGATCACAAACTCCTCGTCCTCCTCTGGACTGATCTGAGCAGCCAGGTCACCCACGTAATCCTGCAATGACACACAATCACTTAGCAACCTGGCTTAAGGGCAAATGGGTTGTCACACACCAAACAGACCTTTACGACAAACCAGACCTCACATTTCACTCATTGATAAATACTTTGGTCAAATGTATTATCTGCAGCCCTTAATCTGTTACAGTGACAAGACGGATTAATTCCTACGAGTTCATTAAACGAAATATCCACTAAATTACAGAATAATTACAGCCTTTGTTGTCTATTCCAGCAACTCAGGATTAGCAGAAGGAATAGTGAATTCATCTTGGATGCAGCCCCAGGAAGTAGGAGGGTCTGGTGAAGGTGGGAGGGGCCTGTAAGGTCTCACCAGGAAGTAGGAGGGTCTGGTGAAGGTGGGAGGGGCCTGTAAGGTCTCACCAGGAAGTAGGAGGGTCTGGTGAAGGTGGGAGGGGCCTGTAAGGTCTCACCAGGAAGTAGGAGGGTCTGGTGAAGGTAGGAGGGGCCTGTAAGGTCTCACCAGGAAGTAGGAGGGTCTGGTGAAGGTGGGAGGGGCCTGTAAGGTCTCACCAGGAAGAGCTGTTTGAGAGGGCCGTCGTGCTGGGATACATTCCTGATCATTTTCATAAGTAGGGGGTCCTTAAACTTAAGAGCCCTCTTCATTAGCATCTTCAGACCATTTCCTGCGAATAAATATCCATTATTTAACTGATCGAACCAATCAGTAATGTGCTGTTGGTCCGCATAATGTACATAAACAAAATTTGAATATAGCTGATTACCTTTAGAACTACTTTTCCCATTTCAAAAAAATACTACAAGGTGTTTAAATGTATCTTTAACTAGCATATTAAACGTTAAAAGTGTCGGTGTCCTATTTGGTTAGGGTTACCGTGGTGGACCAGTGTTTGTGTCCTGTATGGTTAGGGTTACCGTGGTGGACCAGTGTCTGTGTCCTGTTTGGTTAGGGTCACAGTAATTGTGGCCCAGTGCTTTTGCGTTCTTACTTTACCTTCACAGATGATCTGTGCGTTCCTCTTGTTGGCCGCAAGGTTGATGCAGAAGGAGATGAGCTCAGAATCGATTCTCTCCTCTCGGTGTTCAAACAGCATCTTCATCAACTGGGTTCCCACACACAAAGACACACAGCTACAATTACCAGCATTGCACATTGTACCCAGCAACAAACTAGGACAAGTTAGTATGCAAAATGTTTCAGTCAGTACCTATCGTACAGTACTGTCCATCATTCCTGATTACTTTGTTTTAGAATACCAGCAGTTCAAAAACATTTTGACGAGCTCATCAACCCAGTGAATGAACAGGCCTATCCCCGGACTTGCAGAACTCTGCCCGGGGCCCTGAACAGCAGGGGTTGACCCGGCCAATTCAGTTTCCTCAACAGGACACACACACGCACACACACAAAGAATCATAATCTTTCCTGTCAGGCTGAAGTATCAGTGGTTGGATGCTTGAAGTGGGGAGTGTGATTAGTGTTTGCGTTTAAGAGCCAAAAGAATCTGGGACAATGTGCTCATGTCCGCTCTGATCAAATCGGCCTTGACGCTGATAAGAACTCCAACGTGAGCCAAGTTCAGGGAAAGAGATGGAGAGAAACTCGGCTGGGCGGTGTGAAGGATACACACGAAGGAAGGAGCAGGGCCGTGAGGAGGCGGCTCACGCAGCTCCCATATTGAGTATCAGATATCTGCTCCCAGCCTCCAGATCACGCGGTCTAGACTCGCCGGCACCTGTCTGACGTCGTTCCTCCAGTCCAGAGGCCCAGACGCACGTTCTCACGTCCTGTCTCCTAGGACCTTCTCACCATATACCGCCATCACGTGAAGCCCCTCCAGGCATTTCCTCATATGCTTAAACACACAACTGCATGTGTGCGCGCGTTCACACACACACACACACACACACACACACACACACACGCTCCCCTCACATCTTTGAGTGATTAGACTGGAAGCGTTGTGTAGCAGGGGAATGCGTGTCCCGTGGCAGGTCCTTCAGTGCTGGTAGGGAACCCAGAACAGAGAGCGGCTTCGACCCAAACCCTCCACACTGGGGAGCGCAGACTTGAGCCGAGCCAAGGCCACGGAGGGGGGGGGGAACACACATCACGAAGGACAGGCAGGGACGGAGAGAGGGGGAGTGGACCGAAAACGTAATACTGTGCAAGAGATGCAGGATAAAGTCTGATCTGACTATGCCAAACACCATTAGATATCTTAAATGCTGCAACTTCACACACAAGAATACCCCCAGGCCGCATGCCAGGTGATTAGACAGAAGACCACCTCCCCGCTCCCCCCCAATTAGAGGAGACCAGGGTTTGGATGGCATCACTCAAGCAAGGAAGCAACGGCCAGGATAGCACAGGTGACCCCGCGGTGACCCCGCGGTGACCCCACGCGCTGCTCCCTCTCGGGCGGTGCAGAAGGAGGAGTTGATCACACCTGGTGTCCACACATCCTCACGTCTGGGTTTACGAGACTCTATTGCTATTCCACCTGATCTCTGGAAATAATTGAGACTTCGGTTGTGGTCACAAGTTTTGAGAGTGGCACAAATTTTGGTTTTCACAAAATTTGCCTCAATTTTTATGGTGGAAGTTTGGATTAACTTTAGATTGTGTAGAGTTATTAGATGACTTGCAATTAATTGCAAAGTCTTATTCACAAACATTAATGCATTCCTGCCCCTGCATTTCAGCCCTACAAAATGGCCTCCTAACATCATCTCAGTGATGGTCTCAATAGCTCAGCAGAAAAGGTTAATGACGACAAGACAGCTGACATCACTCTGTCATGCTGAAGAGCAGACTGGTTGCTTTAAAATGGTGGTGGCCTGATTGAACGCGCAGTGTGAGTGTTAGTGCATCTGAACACCCCGGGTGTCAAGACGGGTAGCAAAGAGGCCACATCTCTCCAAGAAAAACATCAAGGACTGACAGACATTCTGCAGGACGTTTAGGGACTGGACTGCAGAGGACTGGGGTGAAGTTATTCTCTCTGATGAAGCTCCTTCAGACTGGTTGGGACATCTGGAAAAACGATTGTCCAGAGAATAAAAGGTGAGCGCTACCATGAGTCCTGTGTCATGCCAACAGTGAAACATCCTGAGGTAATTTATATGTGAGGTTGCTTATTCTCCAGGGGAGTGGGTTCGCTTAAACATTTGCTAAAGAACACTGCCATGAATAAGGAACGGTATCAAAATATCCTCCAGGAGCAACTTCTCCCAACGATCCAGCAGCAATTTGGAGAGGAAATATAGTTTTTTTCCCAGCTTGATGGAGCACCATGTCACCAAAGTGATGACCAAGTGGCTCTGTGCACAACACATTTACATTTTGGGTCCACGGCCTGGAATCCTCTCAGGTCTCAATACCTCCTGAGAACCTGTGATGAGTCCTCAAAAAGAGAACCAGCAAACCCAGAAACTCTGATCAACTCCAAGCAGTGATTAAAGAATGTGCTGCCATCACTCAAGATTTTGCCCAGAATCTGATATCCAGCACGCCGAGATAAATTGCAGAAGTTTTAAAGAAGGGTCAACTCTGTAAATATTAAGGGTTTGTTAAAACTGGATGTATTTGTCAATAAAAAATAAAAAGAAATATGGAATGTTTATAATTGTACTTCATTATTCTGTATAAACATCTGACAAAAGATTAAAAAAAAACTGAGGCAGCTTTATGAAAACTAAAAATTGTGCCATTCTTGAAACCTCTGGCCACCACTGTACTCTAGATGGCATTGGAATCCTACAGTGGAGTTTCCTGAGATGGTTTGAGCATGTGAAGATCTCTTCAGCAGTGTTCAGTGGCTTCCGTGGGTTTGAATCCCAGTCGAGTTGTTCGGCCTGACTCAACCACTCACAGCTCCACACCACACCCACCCCCACAACCCGCTTACCTGAGGCACACAGTCAGTATAGGCGAACATGGACTTGGCCCGGTCATCCATGCTGATGTGGTACAGGATACACATCACGATCTGCTTATGAGTTTCGCTGCCTGGAGCCCAGAAGAAAGAAGAGATGATTCAGCACTCTCATTTATCAACATTTACCAGATCAGTCCTGGCTGACCAGAGGTAGCATTGGTTTAAAGTATCTGGCGTCATTACAGCACAAACCTGTTTTATATGGGGAACAAAACACACACACCACACAGATACATAGAAATGAATAGCCCCAAACAAGTTAAGTAAACTGTCTCATTAATAACACTTTCCTCTTCAGAGCGAGGGAGGCTCCTCCCCCAGAGACATGAAACACACAGAAGGATCCGTTGCCTAAGCGCTCATTAAGTTTGCAGCCACGGCAGTGCAAACCTGAGATACCCCACAACACATTAGCACATCAGCCATTAGAACCAGATGTGACCACATGGGACCCCTGAAAGAACGGGGAAAGAAGGAGAGAAAGAAAGGGGAATGGAGGGAGTGAGAGGACAGAGAAAGTGAAAAAGAGCAAGAGAGAGAGAGAGGGAGGGAGGGGGAAGAAAAGGAGAGAGGTGGGCCATTTTTTTTAAATTGGGAAAACAAGAGGGAGTTTGAATTTTAGTGCGGTTAATAAGCAGAGGCCAATGCAGCTGGGGCCTCAATACTGCCCCTGGTGGCTGGAACATGTGTTTCTCATTAGGTGCTGCAGGCACTGCTGACCCACATTACCACTTCACCCCTCACACAGAGAGAGAGAGAGAGAGAGAGAGAGAGGGGGGGGGGGGAGTGCGAAGAGCAAGAGAAAAAACAGAAAAGAAGAGGTGGTAAGAAAGAAAAAGGAGCAGAGAAAAGAAAAAGTGAACAAGAAAAGAGAGAGAGGAGGATTAGAGTGAGAGGGGGTGAAAGAAAAAAAATTAGGAAGTTTGAAGGCTTTATGGGAGCTGCTGGGTTGCCTATTAAACTCACCAAATGCTACTAGGGAGAAAACGACTTGCATGTAAAACTCATAGACGTAATCATATGGAGGGAATTAGCGGCCTGATTTTTATGCAGTTTAAATGAAAAGGCATTGTTTAAACTTGGCAACCCAGAGCACACTCATGTTACATAACAGTGGAAAATGCACATACTTGAACACAAACTTGTCAAAGACCAAGCTAGTGCACAATGTATTTATTTTTAATCCAGTTGCTTCAATAATCCCTGCCTGATACAGGACCCTCTGTATTGAGAAGCAGAGGTTTGACCTTATATGAGACTCCACCGGCCACACCTGTATGCCTCGCAACCAGTGGCACCTGTATGTGTGGCAGCTCTGAAAGACCAACTGCTTTCAGAGGAATCTTCTGTGTCCACACAGACCCAGCAGTCTTAATCCAGCTGGTCCCTGGGTCTCACCCACGAGACAGACCAGTTTTGGGCTGTGGGAGCAGAGGAAGAACAGGATTCCAGAACTTTATGGACTCTTTCCGACCTCATGACCCAGTGTCCACTGGTTCAGAAGCAGAGATAAATGGGAACATCATGGCAGCGGACATTTGCTTAAAAACCCGACGCGTCTCGAATGTGCGGTCAGACCTGATGGCAAATTTACCCTTAAACCCCCCCATCCCCCCCCCCCCCAGTGATTGACATGTTTTGTTCATGTTTGGGTGAGCAGTCGTAAGCGTACCGAGCAGGGCGGTGAGTTTGGGAAGCAGGTCCACTTGCACCATCTTGTTACGGAGGCCTGTGTCAAACGACAGGTTGAGGAGGAGACGCAGGGTGACGTTCATCATGTCCTCGTGTTCACACGGCAGCAGACAGGAGAGCTTCTCCACGATGTCCATCTCCGCCTGGGGGGGGGGGGGGGGGGGGCACGACCACAGGAGAATCACACATGCTGCAGACACATGGCAACTCATTCCAAAATAAACCCCCAGATAAAGCAACACAGCACCACATGGTGATTGTGTACAGCACATGGGAAGACAATCATATAGAAACCATCTAAAATGTAATCTATATTTGTTCAACAAGAAAAAATGACTAAATACAGTTTCTCCAAACAACTTCAAACATGTAATTAACTAAACAGTTAGGAAACTCGATAGCAGATCCAGACTAGTCCTGGAGATCCATCACCCAGCAGAACTTGGTCTCCACACACCTGGGTCTAATATATTCAGCCGCTACTGAAACCCCAGAGTAACGGCCTCCAGCGTATTAGGTTCGGGCTGGACCTGAACTCTGCTGGATGGGGCATCTTCAGTATCAGAGCTGCACTTTCAACCTTCATCTCATCCACAGTCTTCTTCTGTTTGACATATGTGTTTAACACACAAACGTGTTGAAAGGTTTTTAACGCCAATGGCAGATTTCTTTGATGTGAAACATGAATTTGGTAAGGCAGGAATATGAACCCACCAGGGCATTTCCTGATTGGGGTTTTTGATACATGCACACATAGTTTGTTTAACTTGGAAATCGGTTGCAGGTGAAGGAGCCGTGGGGCATCATGGGTAGAAAACAGGGGGATATGGGAGGAGTAGTTTGTTTAGCTCCATGTAGTCCATTATTCCATTTTGAACTGAACCAACTCCTGAGTTACTTTATAAATGTGGTTTCGCTCCAGCAATGTGGCTACACAAATAAAGGGAAAGTTTATTTGAATGATCAAGTTCATGTGATCATGCAAAGGGTGTATCAAAATTGTAATTAAAATGCCTTTCACTTAATATGCTTTGCATTCCATGACAACGCATTTAAAATGTAATTTTCAACCTCACCACCACGCTAAAAAGATTTTTATTTCCATGGTCTTCCACAACATTCAAATTATAGTCAAATTAGATTCCATCAGCCTTCCAATCAGACTCCACAGCCCTCCACATTATTCAGCCAATCGGGTTCCACATCTTTCCACCTCAGGCAGCCAATCAGGACGGGACTACTCGCTAAGCAGTACAGGCGAGTTTTTTTTAAACATGGCCGCAGAGGACAAACATCAAAATACATTTTCATTTCAATAAAGGCACAAATAATGCATCAAAATATATGTGTAAATGAAATATGAATAGACGTTTATCACATTGCAAATGTAAATGGAACTATTGCATTTGAATTTGAATTTTGAGCTCAAAGTTGCTTGTATGAGTGGAACATGTAAATGCGTATTACATTGTCATTTTAATATTGAGACAGAAAAACTTCCATAACCAGATAAATGGAGCCACTTGAGAATCTTATATAGTATTAGGTCTTATTAGGTCTTATTATTTTTTTATTATTATTATTATTAGGTCTTATTATTATTAAAGTTATAGGTTAAACACTGTATACATTTGAGGTAATTTCAGGTTTTTGCATTTAAATTATGTAACCATGCTGTTAATATAATCATATTGCTGTTAATATAAAATGTTCAAGTAGTCATTTCACAGACTGAAATAAACACCAACCACCAAACCGCTAGTTACACAGTGATTGTGTTTATCTTCTCTTTTGAAGAACTGGACAGCAGGGAGAACACTCACTCACCATGTCGTTCTTGTTCTCCAGGAAGATGCTGAGCTTCTTGAGGAAGGAGACCACCAGCACCAGCAGGTCCTCGTTGTCCCGATCCAGGGTCTTCACCAGCAGGTGAACGATGTTCTTATTCCTCATCTTCAGTTCGGTCCGAGTGTCCTCCGCCAGGTTCAGCAGGAGATACAGAGCCACTGGACCAGCGCGCAAATGGGATGGGGGGGTTAGGTCAGGGGTCATAGGTCAAATGTCCACATTTGTACAAATGTTAGTTACATTTTTAATGAAACTTGTTTATGAGAAATACCTCGAAGAAGCTGCTCCTGTTTCAGCAGAAGGCTCTGGTACTTCTTGTAGGCCTTTTCACGTTCCCTTTTCAGACTCTGGTTGTCAGGGTCATCGTCGCGTAAGGAAATGTCAAAGATTCAACATATTTTTCAAATATTAAAGTTAGGCTGCCTATGATATTGTCAATATCATATTTTTTTTAGAACAGCCTTGAAAACCCGTACAACAAAATGAATGGACTGTCATTGTACACTGTTGACGCTGGCGTTACAAACAATACTCTTAAGGACAAAACTGTAGAGAATCTTAAAGTGAATTAATCATACTTCAGTTTAGCACCTTTCAAGAACTCAAGGTCGCTTTACAATTGGCACAGGTGCAGCTCTCCATTTGATCTGCCACGATGTATCTGTCCACCACCTGTCCCAGATGAGGGAGGAATTGGAAGACAGTAATGATGTACTGGTAGTCGTTCAAGACAGGCGGGGTGTCAGTGACACAAGCATACCCAGGGGTCCATCAGTAAGGATATAAGCCTTGCTTTTCTTCTGTAGTTCATCCTGCCACAAGTCGTATCTCTTCAGCTCGTGTTCGACGATGTTCATGCAGAGAGCGCCGATCTTGTAGTGCGTGATCAGTCCATGGAACTGTGAGAAGCTGCAAAAGAAACTTGGTTAAAGCAAAAAAAGAGAAAAATCCAAGCCAGAAAACTTGTAATGACGCAGTCGTCTTGAGACTTGGACAGCAGTTCGCACAAGCACTTTGTGCAGAACCAGTCCAATAACAGCGACAAAAACTGGCACCACCAGCTTCTTCCAACCAAGCCGATGTCATTTTCTTTCCAACAGCTTCGAAGGAGCTGTTTTCTTCACCAACTTTATTCATCTTTGCACGCAAGAAGAAGACAGATGCTAATGTGCAGCCCAATACCTGCACACACACACACCACTGATAATCACGAGATATGCTGTCACACGGCTCATTTCAAATGCACCCAAGGCAATCGTGTGGGGTGAGGGTTCTCCTATTTAAACGTTGTGTGGCTTTTGTTGCATATTCTTGCCTGAGAACATTTTATGAATCTAAAACCATGACTCTGGAAATCTGACAAGAACTTGAGGCCCTGAAAGCCATTAAGGGTTACTGGTTACCACCAGCCTCAGAACGCACCCTAAGGCAGTCAGCCATTCACTGAATCTGGAGCGCCATAAAAAGGTTCGTACCAGCACAGAATGCGAGAGGGTCCATTTCTGATGAACACCTTGACAGCGCTGAAAGATTTGGACAAATAACTCATCACACGTGTCAAATAAGTCTCCACTTCAGGCAAAGAAGCAAAAAAAATAATCCTCTCACTTGTGGTGAGCAGTTTCCACCTCAGTCCTTGTAAGAGAAGTCCAAAGAAAACAATAGGATTTCACAGAGGAGCATGGGTTTTCACAGCTCAAATCATTCCTGTCACCTGCTGCTGTAAAACCAGAAATCTGAGCTTTGGCTATGTTTTAAGAACACTTCATGATTGCATTTTGATATCCATCCACTTGCAATAACTGCAGCACAGCAGACTGTCAGATAGACTTTGGTGTCCCATCCTTAACTAGCCATAACAAACATGACAAAGCTGACACTTGGAAGAAAGTAAATATGTCTAGGGTCATTTCTTAAAAAATACCTCAAAGTTAAAAATGAAATAAAGTAATGTTACAAGTCTTTGGGCCTCATTTGCAAACCCTTAGAAAAGACTCAAGCCTCGACACTGTGTGAACTTTGAACTTGCCTTTTCAATGTGATGATGAGCTGGTCTGCTGAATAGTGAGTGTTAAAAGCAGGAACACTGCTTCTGGTGTGTTGAGTCATGGTGTGGACCTGCAGAACTACAATCCTCACTCTGTACCTTCAGATGCCACAGTGGCTACAGAACGTGAGAGTTAAGGGTTTGAGAACAGCTCAACGAGGCATTAACCTGGAGCCACACCCCTCACAGTTCAAAGGGGGGCAGCCCTTGTACCTGCTTATGTGCTTTGGGACAAAAACCATCATAGAAATGATGGAAATGAAATGATTTTGGATTTCAAACCATCATCAAAGCTATAAAGTGGAAAAATGCATAATGACCTCAACGTATAAACCATTGCACAATGTTTTAATAGATTTAATAAAGCTAAATGAATACGTTTAAATTATTCATTGTCCTTTTATTAACAACCTGCAGATTATTCTGTCTTCATTTTGATCTGGTCATGGCATCGGGTCTCTTCACTAACAAAGCTGAGTGATCCTGACCCATTTGTTCTCAAGGAGACATGAGCGTGGAGACTCGCGGGCAGTTTCGAAAGAGACGTATACCTGGAGAAGCAGAAGAAGATGTAAACGATGGTGGTGGCGAGCTCCGCGTCCTGCTTCCAGTCCTCCCGCAACACCCTGGCCAGAGCTCCTAGAGCAGGTTCTGAACAAACCAGTCCAACCATCACACACCAGACACATGAGCAATACAATAGAGGCCAAGCAAACACACAGACGGTTGTTTATAGTGCGGTTAGATAAACGATTAGCATCAATTCGTCATTACGTTTACGGCAATGGGCAGACTACGCGTACCGTTGTGCAATAGCTCTTCCAGGTTGTCAGGGTTACGGGCCAGGTGGAGGATCAGGGTGGAGCCGCGGATCTTCTCTGGGATATCTTCATACAGCAGCTCCACATAGCTGTCGATCTTGTTGATGTTGGCCTCCTCATCGATCTGAAACAGAGCGGGCGGTTCACAACTTCAGGGCTGCAGACGACTTTCGCATAACGGAAAACACCGAAAATCAGGCACCACGATGATACATTTCCACAACCATATATAATGACCATGTTTCATTTGTGTACCTCCATGCCTTCAAACGGGGTAAGCTCTCTGGGTTTGACCGGCTTCTTCTCCTCTTTCTCTACTCGTGATACACAGTGATATAAAACGGATCAGGAAAGTCTGAGACACGATATGCAAACTGCAGCAGCGCTTAAAGAAGCTCTCAGACAAGAGCATCAATCACCCAGCCAGTCCACATAATGAAGAGGTCTGTTTCCCCCAAATACGCAGGCACTCACTCACTCACGATTAGCAAACAAGACATTTCCCACAAGGTGGCGGTGATTCACAACGTGTGTCCTTGTTTAATTTTCCTTTGCATAAACGTAGCAGCTTCGCTATTTTGCATCCAATTATGCATCACAATACGCCTCAATATTATATATTTACTGGGTTAATAATTCGTCATTTGACACCTAAATCCCTGTTTATGCTTCAGTTCACACGTTTACCTACTAGTGCAAACCAGCCTAATAAACCTCTTTGGGTTTTAATCGGGCCAGATTACCTTTAGTGCCGGGCTTCTTCCGGTTCTGTAAATAGAAAATCAAGTGCTCCACCTCGGCCAGTTTGGACGGGTGGATGAGTCTGCATTCCTCCACCACCTTCCGGGCCAGAGAAGCTACATCAGTGCTGGCGTTAAGACTCCTGAGTCGGATACTGCGGCGGAACCGAGAACGTACACAAAACGGATCAGCGTTATATGAGCAATATCATCACGCAGTGTACCAGTGGGTCCATAACACAGCCATATATGAAGACATACACACATTAATAATCAGCCTGGATATAAAATATTAATAATTCTTACATTTTTTGCCACTCCTTCCGCTCCTCGTGCATGGCACCACCTTTTTCTCCCAGGACGGCCGCCTCCACCTCATAGTGGAGCACCAGGGCTTTCTCTGTGGGGTGCACGTCTATGTTCCCCGGTTTTACCTTCCTAAAATCAGGAAAGCGCAGTTACTAGAGACATTATTAGGTGAGAACATCTATTTGACAGGTAATGTAACGTTACAATACTGCAGGGTGGAGTTACAATACTGCAGTCACGGGTGGAGGTGAAACCCACGCCCACCCGAGACCGAGGACGCGGCTGACCCAAATCTCTCCAGTACCGGTTAAGACTCGGTGCCACAAATGTGATATGCGAGTTATTTTGATATGAGCAAAAAGAAAAGAGACATCGCTGCAGATATTATCCTAGCTGGTACCGGTAAGGTTGTTCTGACAGGATAAACTGGGTTTGGGTCGCCGGAGCGCATCTTCATTTAAAGGGCGGCTCCGCCGTGGATGTAGCAGTCAACTCATTTACCGTTTGAGATACTGTGCGTCGTCCGACTGCATTTTAATCCGTTCATGTGAAACCAGTGGGCGTCGGTTAACCTCTCTTTACAATATTAACATGTAAAGGGTTTTTCGCTGATGAAGAATGGAGTCGGATATCGGTACATTCGCCGTCCGCCGGTCCTAGAATCCGGTCTGCCGATACAGGCTCGTCCCTACTCCAGACGGGAGTGAGTTTGTGCGCCATCTGTAGGGGAGGAGGTGAAGGATGTTAGCAGCTGTGATTCTCACTTCAGTGAGTTGTCAGTTTAATACATATAACCGCATATTTTCACACATATTGCGCATTGCAGCAAGTCATACGCCCCGTGACTGGAGTACACCTTGTATCCCAGACATATGAACTTTTCTGAGCACAAGGAGCATATCACCACTGGACTGTTAGGAGTGGTAAGAAGTTGCCTGTCTGGATAAAAGATAATTTTGCATGAAGACAGATTTGGTATGTAGTATTTGGTGCGAGCAACATGTGCTCATGGATCCATCCTGTTTGTTGTTAACAGTACCAAGAGTGGCAGGGTTGTCCTGGCACACATTATAGCCATATTGTACACACTGAACAACATCTCAGTGGTACGGAGTATCTGGATGCTACTGCTGACCAAGTTCATCCGTTCATAGCCACAGTTCATGTAGATTCAGATGGACACTTCCAGCATGAGAGTTCATCATGTCACAAGTGTTTTATCATCACTGAAATAACAACGTCCTGTTTCTGGAATCACCTCAATGCTGTTGTGTTTCTGGAAATGTTTGGAGACGTTGTTCTAGAAACACATCATAGCTAACCTACACACTTCCTGAATCTCTATTGACTATACAGACTGAAGAAGATGATGGTAGCTCAGTGGTTAAGGTACTGGAGTAATCTCCACCACTACCAAGATGCCTGTGACCCCTGACCAAGGCTGCTACTTTAGTTGCAGAAATAGTATTCAGTCATGATTGTAAGTTGCGTTGGTAAAAGTGTCAGCTAAATGCTATTAGTGTAAATTTCCTCATGGTACAATAATCCTGGAAAACACAGCTGGTATCTTATTGAATTCCAGCCGAGGTGAATTTATGCTATTCTGAAAGCCAAAGCAGGCTCAACTTGCTACATGATCAGTGTAAGTAGTAAATTGGCAACTCTGTGTATTTTTCAGCATGAACCACAGTGCGAAACCTTGACCCTCTAGAATCTAACACCCCTGTATAAGTAGTTAAAGTCAACACTTTGTAGTTACCTGAGCTCCAAAAAAAGGTTAAAATGATTGAATTCAGGTGAACTTTAAACATTCAGTATCATTCAGATCCCCAAGAGCCTTTTGTCCTGAGACCACACCAGATTACATCATGGTAATACAAGTTAGATAGTGGACTCTAAATTAGTCTGTTGCCCTATTGAAACCACATGGGACCCAAATTATCCATCAGAACACAACTTGGCCATTAGCAAGAATATTAAAGGATTCATGATCCTTTAGTAATTCAGTGAGGCTGAAGACAGATGTAAGGGAGGTTCGTGAAACAGCTCTGAGGTATTTCTGGGCAGAACGCACATCTGAGAGTTCAGTGTGCTGAACTCAGATGAGACGCCATAGATCAGGTGACCTCCTGCTAACGTCCTCTCATGTCCCGGCTCTGAGAACACTCCCACAGCTCACCCTGTTAGGAAAAGGAAGACCTCAAAACAGGACCTCAGGACCTCAAAACAGAAACTCTGGACGTTCTGTAGACATAGTCGGTTGTTTCCCTGTTTTAAGGGAGCTTTTGTATTTGAACACTATCTTCATGCTTGTTGAAATGTAGAACACAAAATCCTAATCAATCTGTGCTGGAATGTAGGCTTTTGAACATTATCCAAAATCAAACGAGTCTTTCATCATTCCTTTAAAACATCCTGTTGGTCTTCCTGTCTTCCATACACCCCCCCCCCCCCCCCCAAACTAGGGCTAAAAAAATTGCACATCTTTCAAGAATGGGATCATACACATTTTCTAGCAACCAATCAAAAACCCACATTGTTGAGAGAAATTGTTTTCAGATGGAAGGACAGATAGAAGAGCTCCATTGTTACCAGTTTTGCGGACAATGTTTCTTTATACTTCGTTGGCACTGCTTCAAGTTTGTCAGATTTAATATTGAGGGACGCAGTATGTGTGTGTTTCCACAAAAAATGTCCCGGCGAGACGCTCCAAGGCCATCGTGAAGCTGGTGGAAATGAAAACGGTCCCCATACGAGGCTTCGAAGCCCTGCTTCACATTCTAACCGCAACATTTAAAGAAGCCCCGCGCAGGGTCGTTTGAGCACCGTTCTTTTTGGGCTTTTTGAAAATTGCCTTAGACATGACATTTTTCATAGCAGGACATCCCTGCAAACATATTCCACTGAGTGAATTATTAATTTATTCACAGGCAGTTTTATTTGTTAAATTAATATTTTTTTCCTTTTTGTTGTTTTGTTTTTATTGTTGCGGAGTTGCGTGGGAGTGTTCAAAGACTCCACTGTAAATTTTGGAGACATAACAATTATATCACATAATACTTCTGTATGGTAAAAACTTTTTAGTTTTAGTTAAGGCTAGTTAAACAGTTCTTTTGTTACTGCTTTTATTGATTATCAATTATCATATTAATTATCATTTCTTTAATGTTAGCTGGTTCTTAAGTATATTAAACTCAAATAAATAGAAAGAAAATATATAGATAGAAATATATATATATATATATATATATATATATATATATATATATATATATATATATATATATATATATATACACACACACACACACACACACACACACACACACACACACACACACACACACACACACAAACACTCACCGGCCACTTTATTAGGTACACCTTGCTAGTACCGGGTTGGACCCCCTTTTGCCTTCAGAACTACCTTAATCCTTCGTGGCAGATTCAACAAGGTACTGGAACCATTCCTCAGAGAGTCTGGTCCATATTGACATGATAACATCACACAGTTGCTGCAGATTTGTCGGCTGCACATCCATGATGTGAATCTCCCGTTCCACCACATCCCAAAGGTGCTCTGTTGGACTGAGATCTGGTGACTGTGGAGGCCATTCAAGTACAGTGAACTCATTGTTGTGTTCAAGAAACCAGTCTGAGATTATTCGCGTTTTATGATTATTTATGATTATGACATTGTGTTTTATCGTGCTGGAAGTAGCCATCAGAAGATGGGTACACTGTGGTCATAAAGGGAGGACATGGTCAGCAGCAATACTCAGGTAGGCTGTGGCGTTGACACGATGCTCAATTGGTACTAATGGGCCCAAAGTGTGCCAGGAAAATATTCCCCACACCATTGCATCACCACCACCAGCCTGAACCGTTGATACAAGGCAGGATGGATCCATACTGTCATGTTGCTGATGCCAAATTCTGACCCTATATTTTTTTCAAGCACTGCTTAGCTTGGCAGGGTTGCATTTTACCATTGGTATTCAACTGACATTCCCAGAAATTACATTAATTTGGATACATGAGAATTTGAAGCATTCTCACTGGGGTCTGAGGTAGCTAAGGGGGCCTATTTCCCCTATTGCAACACAGGCTACAATGACGATACCATTTGGTCTTCATTCTCCTATGATCAGAGGAGACATGTTGGGTATATCTAGCAATCTGGTAATGGTGAATGGACGCTTGTGTAAATGCCTACATTGAATACAAAAAACGGCAAATGGCTGAATTTGAAAAACGTTACAGAAATAAGTCGAGTTCAGCATGTGTGTAGAGGGAAGAAGACAGCTCTGTTTTGGGAAACTGTGCTGCAGACATTCGTAGTGCTTTCGACATGTGTGGTATCATGAAGAGCTGCACCACTGTATCGCAGACAGCAGTAAATATTCTCCACATGACTTCCCATGGATTCAGCCCAGTGACCTTTACCAGATATACTACACTATAATGATCTAGAATGGCTCACACATGTTAGCCATCGTCTTCCCCGAAAACCCGTGTACTCCCATAATTAAATGTTTTCATTTCTCAGAGTGAGTCACCGAGCCGGTTCTGCACTCAGACCGGCGCTTGGAGGCACCATCAAAGGTCCGGGGACGTTCACAGGTTGGACGCTGAGTGCTAAGGCGTAGTAAAGAAGTCACACAGTGTGTGCGACCACTGCAGTTCTGTCAGAGTCTACATCAGTGTTGGACTTCGGTTGTGCCCGGAACACTGACGGTTCCATTTAGGTCCACATCACCAGTGTCGCAAGATCCTGTTTACAATCATCAGCTTTAGCGGATAGCCTTCATACACTGGAACATGCTTTCTGTCTCAGGTTGGCATGGCAGCCAGTTTTTTGACATTTTAGAACGTACACGCACATCATGAACACACACACACACACACACACTCACACGGATAGACACGCAAAACACAGCAGCTGTGAAGGAAATAAGCACAAAAGCAATCCAACTAATTTGAAACATTTCAAAGTGATTTATGTACAAACCATGAAATATGACTTTAATAATGGTTACAAATGGCTTCAAGGCTATCTGTGTGAGACGTGTATGGAAGCGTACGGAACAGGTCAGACTGGCACGCCATGCCTCCGTAACGTGAACGCGAGTTGTGGTGTTCCTCTTATGGCTTTAGCAGACTCAACTGTTGATTAGGTCCTGTGGGTTGGTCATTGGTAAGTGAACTGAAGGAGCTTTCATGCTGATCTTCAAATGTTCAGACCTGAGGGATCTGTGTACTGCCACTCTTATGAACGTTTCTGCTGATGACCCACATTCACTTGTGTGTGTGTGTGTGTGTGTGTGTGTGTGTGAATGCTTTGCTTCTGTTAATCCTTTTCCTCCTTCAAAACTCAGCTTATAACTCACCTTTTCTCTCAGTATTTTCACCCGTCCACCTAGTCATAGTGTGGTTTAATTATTTCTAATTATTATTTTCTCCTGATTTTTTTTTTTCCCCTCTCTCTCTCTCATAGGATTTTTGTAAAGTGTCCTTGGGTACTAGAAAGGCGCTATATAAGTTTAACTTATTATTATTATTATTATTATTATTATTATTATTATTATTATTATTATTATTATTGCATGATTGCCTAACTGTGTGAATTTACAGTAAAGAATTTAAGGTAAACATGCTATGCTATATTATATGTGATTTTACTGTCTAGCTGATTCAAAACAGGTCTCCGTAACTAGACATTATTTGTAGACATGTTGCATTGTCACTTCTGAGTTAGAAATGTAGCAATTTAAGGCCATGGTTGAGATGCCATAACATCTTCATGGTAGTGTTCAGAGAAGGGTACCTACACTGAGGCTATTAAGTCAGGGGTCACTTCACCTTTTGAGTTGTTTTCTGACTGCACTGGCCCACAGAGCTTTATATTTATGCACAACATGTTTATGAGTCCCAGGGAGGGCAGTCTTACTTCAGACACCAGCCATGCAGATGAAAGAACAGAATAATCTGGGGATTAACTTCTGGACTTGTCAAATGTGCCCATCCAAGGGTATTAGCTATCGCACATAACTTTGCAAAGTTACACTGGATCTTTTCTGTATTTTGTTACTGTTGCTGAAATTTGAGACCATTGTGTGGCTTAGTAGGAAATTTCCCACTATAACCTGTGCCAGAGCCTTCTGAAAATAATCAACTATGAGGCTGCTAACCATCGAATCCACCCCCCAAACTCCAGGGCTTTATAGGCACCTCAGCCAAGAACATCATTATTCAGAAGTTGGGAAGAAATTCTGTAGAGCTGACAATGTCGTGTGCAGATTTATGTCGGTGTCCCAAAGTTTCGCAACACGTCTGCTCCAGAAAGAGGTAAAGAATGTTGTTCATTGTCACATGATGTGAAGGAAGACGGCAGAACCCAGAGTCTTCAGAGCCCCCACCAACCCCCAACCCCACCCGCACTGTTCACATCTTCAGAGCCCCCACCAACCCCCAACCCCACCCGCACTGTTCACATCTTGTGTGCAGATGTGCTGATACCACAAACACTTCAAAGTGCCTCCTCCCTGACCAACTGATATCCTGACGCCAACTGTAAATGTCCTGGACACGCTGGGTGGAAAATATGAATCCCTTTGCATTATGGTGAGACACACTATAGTTGAGAACCTGCGTGATTTAGGGAAAAGTAGAACAAAAGAGCTCTCTCTCCATCTGGAACAGAGACCGATCCTTTAAAAGGATAAATAAGAAGCTGATTTCAACACTTTCAGCAGGAAAATTTAATTTTTGGGCACATCAGATGTTTGTAATATGCCAAGCAGGAATTGCTGCAAAGGAATTGTTTTGTTTATTTTGGATGTTGTGATGGGTGGTAGTTTATTAACCCATCATAGCACTATAAGAATAGCTAAAACATGTTTTATGCATGTAAACCAAGGTTTCTGAGTCCTGAACAAGATATAGTCTTATGATAATATGTTCATAAGACTTCAAAGCATTAGATTAATTGTGACATGTAATGTACTCTACAATGACAGTTAAATCTATTATTTGAACTGGTGTCAGAAAAAAAAGTCAGATGTAATTTATATATATATATATATCTTGTGTTTATGCTCAGAAGACATGAAAGCATTTAAGCAAAAACTCTGAACCACCACACAAGAGCTCTGAATAAAAATAATTAGGCCTACCTCACCACAAACCAACATGGGGAACTCCACTGAAACCAGCCATTTAAACGCCAGTTATATGTCAGCTTATATCATGCCAGACAGCTGCTACATTTCTGCTACATAGAAAGGCAAAGATGGTGTGTCAAACCTGTCTAAAATCACCCTTTCTTAAGCTGTTTTCCTGTGTGTTCAATGCTTTATTGGTGCTTCTTGTATATTTTTTGTCAATTTAGCTTAGTTAATTTGACTTTCAAAAGGCAGCACAGCCCCCACGATGAAACTGTACTAACTCTACATGTCATTCTTAATGGCTAGTTGTTGTCAAGACTAACGCAGAACAGACACTGCTTTTAAATCAAGCAAGGATGTGCAGATTTGCTCATTTCAAAGGGTTTTGAAGTTTTCAGTAGGATTAGTAAGATATTCTCCGTCATATGACCCCACTGAAATATAGAGTAGGTGGAAAACTGGCATACTGGTGGTTATGGTGGTATGATGGTGGTTAAGGGTGGTATGATGGTGGTATGATGGTGGTTAGGGTGGTATGATGGTGGTATGATGGTGGTTAGGGTGGTATGATGGTAGTTAGGTTGGTATGATGGTGGTTGGGTGGTATGATGGTAGTTAGGGTGGTATGATGGTGGTTGGGTGGTATGATGGTAGTTAGGGTGGTATGATGGTAGTTAGGTTGGTATGATGGTGGTTGGGTGGTATGATGGTAGTTAGGGTGGTATGATGGTGGTTATGGGTGGTATGATGGTGGTTAGGGTGGTATGATGGTGGTTAGGGTGGTATGATGGTGGTTGGGTGGTTAGGGTGGTATGATGGTGGTATGATGGTAGTTAGGGTGGTATGATGGTGGTTGGGGTGGTATGATGGTGGTTGGGTGGTTAGGGTGGTATGATGGTGGTATGATGGTGGTTAGGGTGGTATGATGGTAGTTAGGGTGGTATGATGGTGGTTGGGTGGTATGATGGTGGTTAGGGTGGTATGATGGTGGTTAGGGTGGTATGATGGTAGTTAGGTTGGTATGATGGTGGTTGGGTGGTATGATGGTAGTTAGGGTGGTATGATGGTGGTTGGGTGGTATGATGGTAGTTAGGGTGGTATGATGGTAGTTAGGTTGGTATGATGGTGGTTGGGTGGTATGATGGTAGTTAGGGTGGTATGATGGTGGTTATGGGTGGTATGATGGTGGTTAGGGTGGTATGATGGTGGTTGGGGTGGTATGATGGTGGTTGGGTGGTTAGGGTGGTATGATGGTGGTATGATGGTAGTTAGGGTGGTATGATGGTGGTTGGGGTGGTATGATGGTGGTTGGGTGGTTAGGGTGGTATGATGGTGGTATGATGGTGGTTAGGGTGGTATGATGGTAGTTAGGGTGGTATGATGGTGGTTGGGTGGTATGATGGTGGTATGATGGTGGTTAGGGTGGTATGAGGGTGGTTAGGGTGGCATGATGGTGGTTAGGGTGGTATGATGGTGGTTGGGTGGTATGATGGTGGTAGGATGGTAGTTAGGGTGGTATGATGGTGGTTAGGGTGGTATGATGGTGGTTAGGGTGGTATGATGGTGGTTGGGTGGTTAGGATGGTATGATGGTGGTATGATGGTGGTTAGGGTGGTATGATGGTGGTATGATGGTGGTTATGGGTGGTATGATGGTGGTTAGGGTGGTATGATGGTAGTTAGGGTGGTATGATGGTGGTTGGGTGGTATGATGGTGGTTATGGGTGGTATGATGTGGTTATGGGTGGTATGATGGTGGTTAGGGTGGTATGATGGTGGTTGGTGTTTTGGATGAACAGAGACCCATATGACGAAGCTAGTGTGTGAGGTGGACAGTGTGACCATGTGATGGTATGACAATTTGATAAGACTGGTGCTTATACCAATCTGTAGGATGATATGACAGTTTACAGGCTCGGTGGAATAACCTCCAGATGGAGGACATCACTTGCACTTTCCATCTGCTAAACGTCTTTAAAGGCACTGTTACATGTGGTAACTGGGCTTCACACTTCAACTCAGACAGACAAACACACAAACACACAGTGATACAATATCGTGGAGCATCATAAATTTTGTGTGTGGCAGTAATCAAGTAAACTTGATTAGTTTGGGCTTATGATAGATGGGAGTTTTAGTGATGTAGTAGAACTAGATTCCAATTGGCATCATTCCGTCTATTTCACTGGATTTCCCATGAATTTTATTTGCATGTGGTTGTATCACCGATGACTCAATTGTGCAATATGTGTATGACATAATGATTCCTGTTGAAACAACTTAGATTCCAGAAGATTTGGGCTGTTTGGTTCAATTAAGCAGAAGCTATAGAAAAAGTCTAGTCCTAGCCTGTTTCACAGTGAATCATTTATGAATCTCCTGAGTACGTTTTTTCCCACATCCAATTCCTGGCGAGAGGTTCACTTTGTTAAATAAATGCAGAAAAACAGGACACACAACACTAGCTAGTTACACCAGCAATGTAATGGCTGCAAAATAATCCTTCTATCAAATTAGCCTCTGCAGACCTCGTAATTCAGACTAGCCAGAAAAGCTTAAAATTAATCGCCAATTAGCTAATGAATGCAAAACAAGACCACTAACAAAGTTCGAGTGAGTTATGGATTGTCTGAAGTTCAGAAATTCAGACATCAGAGACAAATGACTCCAGCTGCTCAGATGTCCACTACGCGGGGCAAAACTGAGCTCAGGGTTCATAGGGGGCGACTGGCGAAGCCACTGCTTATTTTCTCATTATCACAAATGATACTCAGAAGAGTACATGAACTATTTTAAGCCTGAGCCGAAGGGGAGAAGACGTGAGGAGCCCAACTCCGCATTCGCCAGCGACGCCTCGCTCATGGCAGTGCCGAGCGTAATCTCAACCAGATGTTCATTAATGGCTTTTTAAGAGGTCTCGGGGAGGGAGGTGGAGGGGCTCGCGCTCTGATCTCTCGCTCGCGCCGGCCCAAAGTCTTGGAAACGCGCGAGAGCGGCAAAGCCGCGCGCCGTCCGACGGCACCGCTGCCTAGCAACCCTCCTGTTTGCGCGCACAACAGCCACTGAAGCGCGAGCTTCCCGCGAGCTGCGCCACGAAGCCGTCGGTCTGATGGTACATTCTCCGAATGAGACGTTGGCTAATAAATTAAGGGGCGTTTTTATATATTTGACTTATATTTTACAAAAATGTTTTAATGCATATTTTCATAGTGGAAGTCTTTAACCAGAGATATTTAATTAAATGCATCAATCAACAGACACTAAAGCAGTGGGAAGATACAGTTCACACAAACGCAGCTGTGTCCACTTTGCAGACCTGAGCTTGTGAGCATCCTTGTGTATATGAGAGAGAGAGAGAGAGAGGGAGGATGCGAGATGTCGTGCATATGTGAGCTCACCAGTTGCAATCTAATACCACATTGTGGTAGCAGAGGGGTCCCCGCTGGTCAGATCTGTTTCACCGGTCTGGCAGAAGACAGAGACAGTGCTTCACTCCCTCTGATGATCTGTCTTGTTCACCAGTGTCTGTATTCCCTTCTCTCTGCATCACTAATAAAGAATTACTCAGTCTTCAGTAAACAAGGCTCTCTTCTAGCACTATTACCACCAGCCCCACTGGCAGAATGCCTTAGAATATTGTGGTGTGGTGTAGGAAGGAGGAGTCAGAAACCGATCCATTTTTTAATACAAGGACCTTTATTTAAATCGCCTTCGCAACGTAACCACGCATGGAGACGCGAACACGCAGAACAGATTCAAACAACACATGAAACATGAGGGCAGGTCATTAGTACAGTAACATCACACACACATGGCAGGTAGACTCAGACAACGTACAACTACCTAAACTAATACAGGGTGACTTAAACTACATAACACACACAATCAAATACATAACTAATAAATACATGCACCAACGTTACACATAACAGGAACAATACCGGAGCTGCAGGGGCTCATGGGAAATAGTGCCGTCCCCCAGTGGACCGACGCTACAATATTATTTCCCAAGCTTGAAATCACTAAACTGCACGGTTTAGCGATTTTCCAGGTTCTAACCCTCATCCAATTCCACCACTGATCACCATCATAGTGAGACACTATGCCATATAGTTATTTGGCCCTCCAGGACCCGGTTGGAGAGCCCCAACATTCAACGTTAGAAATGCTGTTCTATTTCTGTTCAATGCTTTCACAGAAGTCAGCAGTTCTTACCAAAAGAAGGCATTAGTGACACGTGACTCTATTTTCCTGCCTAGCACAGAGTTTGCGTGGGATAGCAGTGTAAAAGGAATCAGTTCTGCTCCTTCCATGTCTGCACAGACCGTGGTCTACAGCAGGCCCAACTGGCTCTGGTCTACAGCAGGCCCAACTGGCTCTGGTCTACAGCAGGCAGGCCCAACTGGCTCTCCATGGTTTGGATCAAGAGAACACCGTGTCCTTCCATTGTTCCCTAACGCAAACCAAACATGAAAACAAGTGTGTATTGTTTTGCAGGGGATGCGGTTTACATGCATTAGAGCTGGGATTTTACAAAGACGCATTTCTAAATTTAGTTCTGGCTCCGAATAAAAACACGCGTCCGTGTGATTCAGGCAGAAAGAATCCACACGCAGCCCCGAGCTGAATGGCATATAATTGCAGCACCAAATTGGCCTATTAGCATTGCCCCATCTGACTAGCATATGAATGACAGAACTCTGCAATAATAACGACAAGCGGTTGCAATCATCTCGTTTCTTTTCAGTCGTTTACGAAGGGAGACGTCTGGTCACGAGGTCCTGCGCACGGACCAGGTAGCGCGTAACTCTTCATGAGCGTATTTGACTCTCGGACCTCGTGGCACACAGGACTTCCTACATAATGAGTCTGGACACAGAAATAGGCCACAGCCGCGAAACTCCGACCCGACTGCCAACCCGACTGCCCCTCCCTTATACGACAGCAAGCATTTATATCAGAGTGTCGCGTATGACACCAAAACACAGATGATTTCCGTAGAACTCCATGGCAGCGGCCTTCAGTTATTATTCTGCCCGTGTTTGAAATTGGCATAGTGTAATGCTAATGACCTGCTTTATAATGGAGCCTTCAAGGTTCCCTCTTGACTCGGGATCCCGTTAGAATAAGATTACCTAGGCGAACCTTGCTGTTGATAGGCAGTGGTGGGGTGCGATTGGTACCAGATGTTGGACTTTCCTCCGAGCTGTGTAAGCGTAGGCTTGGATAACGCTGAAATTTCAAATGTACATGCTGGTTCCCCAGGGGCCATCATAATGCCATCGATCAGCCCCTGCTGTCATAAGCCCAGCTAACAGAGAGCACCGTAAACGCTCGCCAGGTTATCCTACAAGACATCAAGATCTCCTACAGTCTACAAAACTTTCAAGATTATTCATTTTGAGTGTTTTGTGGGACAAAAAAATGTTATGTGCATTTTTGTGTGTGAGGGTTTTTTTTCCCCACTTATAAACACTAAGGCCACTAAGGTTTCTCCCAGAATCCTGCAGTGAGCCCCTATACTCACATTACCTCTGTAAACATTCTCTCTCTCTCTCTCTCTCTCTCTCTCTCTCTCTCTCTCTCTCTCTCTCTCTCTCTCCCTGCGTCTGCTGCCCCTCAACCCACAGGCTGAAGACATGAGTGCAGTTCAATTATAATCAGTCCATATCTTGGGACTGTTTATTTACTGGGCCAAGGGAAAACAATAGAACATTTTGAGCTTAGTTAAATAAACCAGCTATTAACCTCGTCCTCCATTTAAACTAATGCGTTTAGCGAATGTTTGCTTTCTGTTTTACTTATGCAAGGGGAGGTGTTTTAATGGCATTAAAAGGCTAACTTCACGAGTTCCTGTTTGGCTTCAATGGGGCTATTTCAATTCTACAGGAATAGGGTGGAGAATATTTGAAAGGCAGCACCATTTAGAAGTTGAACTCCTGATGTATTTCTTGTTTAAATGTAGATCTCCTGACAACTAACAGCTGGGATGCTACATGCCATGCCACAGTTATTTAGGAAAATCACCCAAAGTATTCTTATTCTCTATATAAGTAGAATACAACAGACCCCAATTTAACGGTGTGTAGACAGTGTTTATGGGTGAACATGTTTTCTTGCATGTTTTATATCACACAAGTTTGAAGTGACTATTGCTGACATGTTGTATCTGGGTTTGGAGAACATTACAAGGTCTGTAGGGGTTTCTCTCAGGAACAGATATTTATCTGGTGGTCGGGCCCATCAGCTGGAGGTACATACACTGCTAACTGGCGTGTCTAGATAAAATAACATTTACAGTTAATTCAAGATGCTCATGATCAAATTTTGGAAAAGTTTCATTCTGTATAAAAATTAGCTGATGAAGCTACATGTCAAAATGTCAGTGGCAATAACGTTAAAAATATCCATGCGACATATATGATATAATTATTTAGGTCTTTACAGAAGCCATGTCACATTATAAATATTTAGGATTTATGCATTAATAAAATGTATAATCCATAAAAATATTTTAAATATGACTATGAATATGATGTGATGTTTTTCTTTGGTCTTTGGTCAAATTTATTTTAACCTACATTAGCCTACATTCTAATATTGTAATATACCTATGAGGTTTCAAAAGCCAGAATGTCATTTATTTTGCATCTTAAATGACCGACACTTGGTTTGAGTTCTGGACTGCATAGAATCAGATAATCGCTGCCCCATCCTCCCACGTAAACGTTTATCCCTCTGACGTACCACAATCAGCTGTCACTTTGAATCTTTACGTGCTTCTCTGTGCTTTCATCACCTAACACGATCACCTGTCAAACCTGTCCTCACACTGGCCCTGCTCTTATAAACACAATCAACACACAGTCCTCCAGGTGCACACTTCAGCCTAATGCACTGACGTTATTACAAAAAGCAGGAAGACGACAAGGTCTGAGATGTGCTGAGATACCTGACCTTTTCCTCAGCTCTAGACAGTTAGTCAAATGTCTGATGTGTGAAAACCTGGTGGTGAGTTAAATAGTTGCTTTAGACCTATTGGGAATGAGAGAGACTGAAAGCTGTACTACAGAGAGAGAGAGAGAGAGAGAGAGAGAGAGAGAGAGACATATGGAGGATGCTAGAGATTGTGGCATCAGCAGAATAAAGATGAGAGAAAGGATCTAGGATCTGAAAACATAAATGTTTGAAATGGAAGAATGTATTCTAGACATTACTGAGCTACTACTGTTAGAGTTGTCTGAGATCAACTTCTCAGTTGGTTTTACTTAGAATTCAGTTAATATACAAATAATTATTATGTAATCTGGATTAAATACACTAAAACACTTCCCACACAGACCATGAATTCCATGCCCAGCTTAGGTCTTTCTTGGCCTGGGTTATGAATAGAGGATAGAGACCTGCCTGATCCCTGCTCTGGCTCCCAGGATCTGAAACTCGGCACAGATGTCCAGAGCTGTGAGGTCAGGGATGAAAATTAAAGAACAAATTCAGAACAGCAGTGAAGGGGCCCAGAGGACAGTGGAGGTGGGTGGGGGTGGTGGGTGGTGGAGGTGGGGGTGGGGGTGGGGTTAACATATAGTTAACAGGGGAGTTCAAAAGAGTCCATGGAGTATATGGTGTCTTTAAAACACAGTGATTATTACAGCAGGCCACCAATCACAGTGATTATTACAGCAGGCCACCAATCAGAAGGATGCTGGGCTCCCCATGTAATACAAAACACAAAATCATACTCACCAATACAAACTCGCATGTGCACACTCAAGACACACACACACACACACTTCTGCACTTTGTGTTAAGCTTTCCATTGGCTTTCAGTTGTCTTACCTCGTGCCCTTAGGGGGGGTTAGGGTTAGGGGCAAAAAACTGAACCTCTGAACTTGGGCTGATGTGTTCAGGGGGGTGCCCTGTTTTCCTGGTGTCAAACCTAGGCTGATATACTCTAACCTTAGACTCTCATCCCACAGTATTTTCCGCAAGCAATTTCCTGTCTATAAATCATGCCAGACCTTTATTTCAGGGCCTTTGTGCTCCCTTGTCTTACACTCTAAATGTATAATTCACAAGGACTGCACCGTAAAAAAAAAAAAGTGTGTGTACACTGTCACTACAGAATAAATTGGCATTTATCCCACGGAGGAATTGTTGGTCTTCGATTGTATAGGAAAGCCCAGTGTAAACGCCTCTACAATTTCAAAAAAGCAAAAGGTCACTGGTGGTTCAAAGCAACCTTATATGAAACTGCCCGTAGTCCACGTTCACATACTGTGTCTGACGTGCACATTATCTTTGCACTGAAGTTTAAACAGTAATCATATCAAATCAAGCTTTTCACACACGACCACCTCGTCTAAAGTCTGTCGTTCATCCTATTCTCGAGGTTCTGCTCTTCCGCTTCCTAACGAGCCTGTTTCTAACGAACATCGCTGTTTGTGATTGCAGTGTCCTTCCCCAAATAAAAAAACAGGGCTTATACTATAAGCTGTGAGCATGCACAGGACTATAAGCCTTAACTGTACTCTCTTCTCTAAGCCATGCTGTAAAATATTATAAACGCCAGTTTCCTGTTTCCTGCCTGAATAAGTTGTGTTGCCATGATAACGTGCACCTCAGGCTTTTCTGATCCGTCTGATTGGTGGAGAAGTCAGCCGGTGAATGGGTGAAAGTCGGTGTTAATGCTCTCTGTAGCCCAGTTCACATTCACATACGGCAGAGGAACCACAAACGGCCTTTGTAGAACACTGTTTAGAAACTTATACTACGTTCTGTGGTGTGATCGACATTCAGTCTGCTGTTTTTTGTGCGTGTGTGTCTGTGTGTGGTTGTGTGAGCATGGTTGTCTGTGTGTAACTCGTGCCTACGTGTGTGTTTTAACCGAGTTGCTTTATGTTTTGTTCACCCAGTAAAAATAAACCCCAAGGAATGAAACAGGGTATAAAAATACCCTGGCACTAAAACAAAGGTTTGGTTTGATTAAGAAATGTTGAATGTTCATTAGCCTTCACTTGAAAGCTGTAGACCACTGCCAAATGTCGAATGGCATGTCCTTAGATCATGAGACATCATCCTTAAGGAGCAAACAAATCCTGCTGGTTCATGTTAATGATTGATTAGGCAATTTCTTTTAAGTTTCAGTGATTTGAATGATTGTGAAGTTCACCCACCCTCTATTTGAGTGCCATTAGCACTCAAACTGTTTAAAGTTCATGAGCATAAATGTGAGTGTAACTCAGTGTAATGTAGTTATAACCTTCACAGTTTTCAATATATGAATCATATTAGTGAATCACCTGAATCACTTGCTGAAGGTTTATGTCAGTTTAATGGTAATACTTCTTATTTGCCTCTTTTCAAAGTTCTGTAACAAATTGATGTGACATTTTTCTGCAAACATTCTTCTGAACTTGGCTTTAAAGGGTTTTTTGGACTTGACACGCCTGTAATGTATTCAGCGCTAAAAACACTATTATATCTTCATAGCTTGGCCTCCGAGCCCTACTGCAGGCCATATGTTTTCTGTTAAGGTGCCTCATTTTGCCAGCGTTGTCCGGCACTGGGGAATTCTATATATTGTGACTAATGATCTTTTCAATTTCAGAAAACTTTATTAGATGTTAAAGGGCAGTTCTGTGAAGTTGGGCACGGTGTGTCAGAGGGCTGTTCCAAAGGCTGACCAGGCACCTTTGTTCTGTGTAAACACGTTGTTTTCCCTCTTCCCATCATGTAGTTGTACAGGCTGGATACCTTTCTGCCTCTGTGACACAATCTCCTTCTCAGGAAGCACCTGCCTGATCAACCTTCAACAGAGTCTGAGGTCTAATCAAACAAGAAGAGTTTACTGGAACACCATTTGCTTGAATTATTTACTTGATGGAGCCCCAAAGAATTTAAAGACACTTTAGTTTTTGATTTTGTTCAAATCGAACAGTGATTTAAGTTTATTATCACACAAATTTCCCAAAACCTCCGCGAGCACCACGCCTGGATCGTCAATCAAGATGTGGCCTAATGACTAATACTAATGCCTCGTGTTAATAAACGTGTCCCACTCCTCTCCATCCGAGCCGATGTTCATCACGGCTCTCATTGTGTTTATCTTGGCGAGCTCCTGCCTCCTTGCGACAGTCATCAATTAGCTACTTGAACCCTTCTCGTCGTCAAGGGCGCGACCTTGGGGTCGTCCGGGTCACCGGGTTAATATAAGAATGAGCCCAATTTCTAAACAGCGTGAAGTCTCGAGGGGACGCTGGAATTCGAAGAGCTCTGTGTTATTCAACCGGAGAGGTTATAAACTGTTCATTGAGCGTATAACAACTCACTCGATGATGTAAGGTGAAACTCACTCACCCTATCACAGCACCACATTTCTGCTCACTTATGGTGCATAACGTCATCAAAAGTCACAAGGATGAGCACGAACATTATCAACACAAGGTTAGGTCAGTGTTTGTTTCAGCGAACAGCCCTCTGCTATAATGAAACACATAGATGTTTTCTGAACAGGATTTAAAAAACAGCTGTTTTGATTACAATTTCGATGTTTACAAATCCTTTGTAGAACCAATGTCTGTGAATGTCTGTGAATGTCTGTGAATGTCTGTGAATGTGGAACCATGTCTGTGAGTAGTAGCTTTTGCTTTTACTAGGCCTAATTACTAAGCTACATCGATACACCAGATTTTTGGACTGAGGATTCGTCATATATGAAGTAACTGATGGCAGGTCTGTATTTTACAGCAAGGCCCCATTTGCCAATCAGCTCGGCCAGACAGACTTCACTCACCTCGCAGTTATGTTCATTCTGATTGGCGCATGTTTGGAATTCAATACAGTAGAAAATGCCCAACTGGTAAATCTACTTTTAAAGGCTTTTTAAACAACAGAATATGAAACTGATAGAATGTCATTTCATATCTATAAACTCCGTCCAGACTCAGGTGTTTTATTGATAATATCTGAATTCAGACCGTCTTGATCTGCACCTTGAAGCGAGGAGTTATTTCATCCCATCTGGTGAAGCTCATCTGATCCTTAACTCGTGTTGTGCCGGTGACATTACGTTGACTGTACATACACCATCGTGGTTTGGTCATATTTCACATAACCATTCTGTATGTGATTATTTCACATAACTGAATCATTCTGTAAAGCATTAATATGCAGTTTTGTATGGAGGTGTGGCTTCGCGGAACCAGCTTCCTTTGGAAGTGTTTTTAATTTGGGTGAGGGTCTCTCTCCAGACAGCTTGGGGGGGCTGGGGGGGACACGTAACTCGAGAAGTGAAAAGACGCTGAGATCAACCCAAAACGTTCTAAAGACTAACGCCGCAGGCAACGCATTAGTTAGAGGTTGCGGCCTTTGACACACAATGTAAACTATATTAACTGTAACCTAATAATCGGATTATTATAAATCATTAATAACGAACCACTAACTGTTACTATGATGTAAATGGGAATTATAATAATGTGCTTTTATAAAGTAACGTTCACAACCGGCTGGTAGGGGGAATTCGTTTTCAGTGAGAACATTAGCCACAGCTTTATGCGTTCATTATATTATCAAACTTCATCTCTAATTCACGCTATAAATGACGGATGTTTTATGTTTTAATGTTAACTGTAAATTAAATGTCCCTGTTCTGTCAACGTAAAAATGGCATATTGCCTAAAAGCTGTTTTATGAGTGCGGTAAAAAGAATGCAATACAACATTAAAGATTTGGTAGGAAAAAAAACACTAGGAGCATAACAAAAACAGCCTGTTTGCTGACTGCAAAGCGCTTTTAAAGCCCGTTGAATATTTTGGCTTCAGAAGCCCAACGCGCTCGAGACGTTCTGGCAGCCTGAGCGCTGTCCAGTGACCTTAGTGCTGATTGGACCATCGACATGACCTACTGCCATTTAGGTCACAGGGCCTCTACTTCGGTTTACTTTTTGTATATACTAATTTTTCTTTAATTCCGCTTATTTCGCTCACTTTTTTTAACAGGTTAATAGATGCTAAAGGCTTAACGTAAAGCATTGCATTTGTGAAATGCTAAATATTATGATCAGATTACTACATTTATTGGCCATGAAAATTCTTATGTCTTACCGTTTTAACAGAAATGGACTGAGATGTTATCAGTCAGGATAGGTGATTTCAAATACGTTATGCTTTAGACTGGAGTTTCTTAAGGCCAATAATAGTCCAAAAGTTTTTGTCAAGTCCAACAATAGCCTAAATTAAATCTAGTCTGAATTGTGCCCTTAATTGGAGCTTCACACGAACTATTACAGTGACTACTACTATTACTTATATTGTAATGTCGTCTTAATTTGTCGTAACTCGGTTTTAAATAGCCTAGGCTAAATATTTCATCCGTGTTGCAACTAATATTTTATATCCTACCTCCGAATTTTTTATTACGAACTATATTTCTCAGTAGTGAAAGTAATATGAGTGTTTCTGGTTATCAATTTAATGACTATTTAGAAAACTCTCTCGACAACGTTATGGACCGTTTTTAAATGTCAGTCCTTAAAAGATAGGAAAAATATTCCTTAACACATACGATGTCTGCAATTTAGGTCAAGCATCATTTTAATAATTTTTATGTGAATCTCCGAGAACACGGCCCATACAGACTATCCACTAGCTTGGAGTATTCTGAGTAACTCGTTTTTAATAGTTACATTTATTGAGAATGTCCCATTTTCTCCCAAGTTTATTAAAAATTGTCATCTTGCTGAACAGAGAACAAGTGTATTCCACAAGGCTTGTAAACAAATCAAGCGAACGTATGAGAAGTGAACAAGAAATAGCTTTTTTGTAAACAGATATTTGACAAGCCCTAGTTTAATAGATTTAACCATTTCTATATCCAGACTGTTATTTCTCCTACAAACCAGAATAAGTGTAGTGCTAGGTTATTATGTCCACGCATTTAACGGATTTGGGCTAAAGTCAGTTATAGGTAAAACCGATATTATCCCATTATGCATTAATAATAAAGGGCTGTTTGTTTGACTTAATTGGGTCCCAAAGATGTCCGAAGCACTGGTTTCCCCTGTGCTATAAATACAACCGAATAACGGCCTCCTTTCACGTGAAGTCAACAGTTTAGATACGGCGCTGATTTAAGAGTAAAAACACAAAGACTTTGTGCGCTGGCACGCGCAGCCTGCGCGCGGAGACTCGGGCTATGGGGGGAAACTAATGATGAAGAAAACTCTCCTCAATCCAAGATCCTTAATTAAATGCACGGGAAGAACGAGAGAGGCACCGCACATCTGGATTCAATCTGCGCCCCCTTTGATGGCATAAAGTGTTCTTTTCCCAGACCGGGGGGGCGGGGGTTTGGGGCGGGGGGGGGGGCGTCTAACGGGGGCAGCTTGGAGCCTGCGCTCCTGCCATTGCGACACACGCAGAGCTCGGTCCCCTCCTGTCGAGAGATTGGCTAATAGCGCACGCAAAGGTTCAATTATCCGCTCAAAAGCCATTCTGTAAAACAGAAAACATTTAAATGTCAAACAAGAGAATGATGACACGTTTTGATGTCTCCACTCATTCGACTTATATAATGAGCAGCGTTACGTTTAAGCTTTAATGTTAACCTTTACGCCGCCCCCACCCCCACACACACACACACACACACACACACACACACACACACACACACACACACACACACAAAACAAAAAAAACCAAACATATAAACCATTTTAAGCCGACTATAATGATTATTGGCTGCATTTCCAGATTCCAACGTGAGTGTTTTTGTGGTGGTGTGTGTGAGCGCACAGGGGTGGGGATCGTTGCGTAGGAGCGAGGACGGGACTCTGTTCAACGTCAGAAACAGGGAAAAACACTGCCACGTAATTAGGGCTTCTTGTACGTCCATCAGCCTTCCCAAGGGCTTCAAATGCTCATTTATTTTGCTCTCAAGCTCCCCCTTAGCGCTAGTCCCAGTCGTTTGAAGTAACAGAGAGGTTCGGTGCCCAGAAGAGAGAGCAGCTCCGTCCGGACTCCATTCCCGCAGGCTGAAGTCACCGCTACAGTCAAGACTTTTGCGGGAATGTCAAGACAACGTCTGATCGTGTATTAAGACCTGGAGTCATCGGAGAAGCCACATGGTTTCATAGATTGTAACCTGGAGGGTTCCGATTTTGTTGCGTTGTGGCGCTATTCCGGAAAGAAAACTCCAGTGCATGGTTTCTAAGTTAACGCTGAAAGTTTTGGGGTGGTGATTAGAAAAGAGTTTCGGCTTGGATCCACGCGGGACTGCCATTTGGATCTAGCAACAAGCAGAAGATTGGTGTCGAACTTAGGTTCCTTGCTTTTGATTCAGAACAAATCGATGTTGGTTGTAGCTAACAAACATTTGGGGCATCTTACACAGTCGCCTTTTACGCCCTTGTTCGGTTTGCGTCATGACTTCTAGTTATGCCCATGTAATGGACCGAGCAGCCACGCTGGAGAACCGCCTGGAGAATCCCATCACTGCAAATCTGGAACATTTACAGGCTAAGAAAAACTTTTCAGTAAGCCACCTGCTGGACCTGGAGGAAGCGAGGGAGATGGTGGGAGGCCAAGCGGACGAGAGCACGGGAGAGGCGGGCAGGAGTATGCTGGAGTCTCCGGGCCTGACCAGCGGCAGCGACACCACGCAGCAAGAGAGTAAGAGAGCGACGTGTGACTCCCTCTC
Source organism: Brachyhypopomus gauderio (assembly GCF_052324685.1). NCBI lineage: Eukaryota > Metazoa > Chordata > Actinopteri > Gymnotiformes > Hypopomidae > Brachyhypopomus > Brachyhypopomus gauderio. Next base: position 3,053,442 of record NC_135226.1, read on the forward strand.
ACGTGTGGGCTCCTGTCTGTAATTAGTACCTTAATGAAGAGAGCGACGTGTGACTCCCTCTCACGTGTGGGTTCGTGTCTGTAATTAGTACCTTAATGAAGAGATCGACGTGTGACTCGTGTTCACGTGTGGGCTCGTGTCTGTAATTAGTACCTTAATGAAGAGAGCGACGTGTGACTCGCGCTCACGTGTCGGCTCGTGTCTGTAATTAGTACCTTAATGAAGAGATCGACGTGTGACTCCCTCTCACGTCTGTGCGGGTGTCTGTAATTAGTACCTTAATGAAGAGATCGACGTGTGACTCCCTCTCACGTCTGTGCGGGTGTCTGTAATTAGTACCTTAATGAAGAGAGAGTAAGAGAGCGACGTGTGACTCCCTCTCACGTCTGTGCTGGTGTCTATAATGAGTACTTTAATGAAGAGAGAGCTGCCTCATTAGTGCAGGGCTATCGTCTTCCTGTGTTGCACGGAGCCCTGTTTCTAAAAAACATCTGATTATTACTGTAGCATGTTGCTATTTTTCGTAATTTTTCATTATTCTTTATTATTTATTTATTTTGCACGTAAACTCCACGAGAAATCGTTAGGCTGGTGGTAAAGGTTAAAGTTAAATGATTTGTACAGTTTAGTCTGATAATACTGTATAAATCATCCATGTTAGTTCTGGCTATACGAAATATTAATATTCGTATAATAATGTCGTATTTAATATCAAAATCAGCGCAGTAAGCTTCGTATTAAGATTAGACCTAAGTAAAAAATATCCACGTAATAAAGTGTGAAGGGACTACCACTAAAACGTGAGTAACAAAAAGAATATAGTGTAAGTTAAGAGTTTACAGGCTGCATCGAGTTAGCTTGAACACACATCTATCTGTCCATTTATTTATTTATTGAAGCTGATCCAGGTTCACTCACGCATTCTTTTATATTATACCTTCAGTGCTAAAGCCTACACTTTACAATCATAGACATTTTTGATTATGTACATTTCATTGTTGTTTTAACATATTTCTTGTGAGCCTTTGAGAAATACGGGGGAGGGGGCGTTGTCCACGTTTGACTTGTGCTGTTATTACACTAACCTAATTTAATTAGTCCTACGTGAAAACAAATAACACAGTATGTCTCTTGGAGGCCGACGCTAATTACATCTTTTAGGACTTTTAGTAAAACTATCTCATCTATGTTTACATAATAAAAAATTAAGAAATGTAAGAAAAATAGCTTAAATGCCCCAAATATTTTATATAGGCATAATTTCTCATTTTAATTTTACAGAATAAAAACTTTTAAGTGAATTTCCTATTTTATAAAACCAATTATTTTAGCAGGAGGCTCATTGTCTAAGGTGCATTTTCTTTCTTCTTTACCACTTGATGTGCAGCGTTTTGTATATTGTAAAATTAGGTCTAACCTTTATATTATTTGTATAATAAATTTTATTCGGCAACTTTGTGACGATTTTGTTGATATATGAAATTAATTGAATCATTTTTATGTAGCTAGAGTAATTCTGCGTAATTTTATGAACCGTTTACGGTACATAATGATTACGGTACATGTAAGCTTTCAGCAACACAGCCCTAAAATGGGCCTGCTAGACTGTGGGCCTTATTAACCAGGCCTGCAACAGCACTGGGTAAGCCGGGTATAACACCAGCCGGTCATCTATATAAATAGTCGTAAATGTCATGATACAGACTCTAATTAATAGCCTCTAACAAGATGGGATCCATTCTTTAATCTCTGTTTTGGAGTTACAGCTTTGGGAAAGATGAGGCGAATCAATTCGTCACCGGGATGTTTCTCTCAGTCACTCTGAAGGTTTATGAGGTTCTCCAGGAGCTGATTGATGTGTTCAAGACGTGTGTCTGTACAATGAGCGCCTTTCTTACCCTCGTTTGCGGTCTCTGGGGGTAAAGAAAGTCGTCTGACAGGGACTGGCACACTATCGAGGCTTCTCTGTAACCCCGATTTGATGCCGGCGGGGGTTGTTTTTGCAGACCTGTGATGCCCGCTAAAACAGTTCGAAATAATGTGGTTTAAATGTTATAAACGTTATAAATGGCTTTAGGTTCGACTGACGAAGTTTTCTGAAACTTGTAACATATAATGACACCAAATTTATAGCAGTTTTTGTTTAGCAAAAAAGCCCAACGCCAAAATAAACTTATATATGTTTATGTTTATAAACATTTGCTCTAATGCACTTATTTAACGAATGTTTTTGTTTTCTTCTTTTGTTATCGCTTCTAATGATGCGTCAATACGAACGGTATATTGTAGCCTACTGTCGTTTGTTATTTTACAACACGTTATTTTACGGCACATAGTATTTTCCAGCTGTCTTTTTGATTGGGTAAATATTTTAGCACAGATTTCAAAATTATCTTTGGAAGCTAGAACGCTTATCAACACGTTAGAAGTCAGTGACATTGGTGAAACAATGTAAGCTCTTTCTAACGATCAGCAACGAAATGAAATCATTAACTTAAAACAAACATTTTTAATTAATTTTACTTTCACATGCATTTGTCTATGAATATCACTCAGAGAGAAAAGCGGGAAAGCGAAATTTTGTGATTCAGTTTTGTGATCATGACCCAGCAAAATTCCCAGAATGAAACCTGTACTGTTTATTTAAGTCAAGGTGGACAAGGAGTGTGTGATAAGCTTTAATTCAGCATTGGGGAGTTTGCAGTTCAGGCAGGTTTTATTAGCATGTGTTTTGGTCTTGAACTGATGAACTGATCATACTGTAAAATCTAATGTAAATATATACTGCTGCTCAAAAAAAAAATAAAGGGAACACTTAAACAACACAATTTAACTCCAAGTCATCCACACTTCGTGTTCAGATAGGAAGCAACACTGATTGTGAATCAATTTCAACTGCTCTTGTGCAAATGGAACAGACAACAGGTAGAAATGTTATTTTAGTGTTCCCTTTATTTTATTGAGCAGTGTATATATATATATATATATATATATATATATATATATATATATATATATATATATATATATATATATATATATATATATATATATATATGGACTCATTTAAAATATCCTAACAATATGTATTTATATATAATGTATAATGTACCTTTTAGTACAGATGACAAAACTAGATTGAATAAAGGTAACTACAATAAATCCATTTTATTCATTTTTGAATCCATACATTAATTTTTGGCGAGCAAATTAGGTCTCCTAGCTTTTAATTAATTTAGCAAAAAAAATGATATGAGGACACTGAGGTATTTCAATTAGACAATTTCACCATCATCACTTAATGTTTGTGCTTGTGTCTGTGTGTGTGTGTGTGTGTGTGTGTGTGTGTGTGTGTGTGTGTGTGTGTGTGTGTGTGTGTGTGTGTGTGCGTGCGTGCGCTTCAGATGAGCAGCTCAACTCGGAGGAGAAGAAGAAACGTAAGCAAAGGAGGAACAGGACCACGTTTAACAGCAGCCAGCTCCAGGCCTTGGAGCGAGTGTTTGAGAGAACACACTACCCAGACGCCTTCGTCAGGGAGGACTTAGCACGCCGGGTCAACCTCACTGAGGCTCGTGTGCAGGTCAGTGACCCCAAACGCCACCGTCATGACCCGTCACCACACACAGGCACTGCAAGACTACACTTCTCGTTCAGGAGAACCGGTTAAATCCTCTTGTCAAGATTGTGTTAAGGACCAGCAAGGAATGTTTCTACCTAACATTTACAAGTTCACTTAAGCTAAGTTCTCAACTTTGATGGAATGTCACATTTTGTTGAGTGGTACACTGGCTGGGGAGAGGAAAAAACTCTCTTTAATCTAGTTGGTTTGGCATAGTGTGAAAGGTTTTCATCCAGTGGGTATAGGAGTCTGCTACAGTATTCTATAAAACAAAAGGATTTGGGAGTCTTGTTTGCCTGTTTTTTTTATTTTATTCATTTATTGACTCATTTAAGTTTAATTAATGAGGGTTTGTTAAAGTTCTTGAATTCTATAGCAATTAAAAATGTGTGCACTGTGAATGTATGAATATGTGAAGTAATGCTAGAAAATATGGAGAACATGTAAGATGATCTTCTGTGTGATGTTGCCAGGTTGTGTGTCATTTCATGTGTAACAGCTGCAGATCGGAAAGTGCATGCCACCTGCTACTTTTGAAAGCATGAATGAATGAATGAATGAGGAAATGCAGGCCTGTAATTTTAACTGTACTGGCAACCTGAAGTAGATTGATTCAGGAATCCCATGCAAAGCTGTCTGCCACTAAACCATCACTGTCTAGCGCTCAAGGATCACGTGAAGCTTTAAGAACAATTTTACGAATGCCATGCACATCACATTGCGTAATATCCGATGTCTTCTTCGCCAGTGACTTCTACTCATCGTTGATCAGATGTGAAGGCCTGAAGTCACACACGTTTATCGCTTCGTTTTGTTTCCTGTCATGTTTGTGAGGAGCGTGAGGATGTTCAAGTTCCCCACCACCCTTCTGCCCTTTGGTCATGAAGGTCCGTCTCCCGCGTATTCGCAGGTGTGGTTCCAGAACAGACGCGCCAAGTTCCGGCGTAACGAGAGGGCCATGCTGGCCAGCAAAAACGCCTCTCTCCTCAAGTCCTACTCAGGAGACGTGACGTCCGTGGAGCAGCCCATTGTGCCCCGCCCAGCACCCAGACCCAGTGACTACCTGTCCTGGGGAAGCTCCCCCCCATACAGGTAACCCCCCCCGCCTGCCAAAGCCAGGAACGAATCAAGCCAATTTGGCTGACCGGCTCGTAGTATATTTATTAGCTTTCTGAAATGTAGTAATGTGTTTGACACGTGTTGGCCTTCGCACACATTCTTTATCCATGATTAATGCTGTTGTGGTTGCAGTTGATTGCAAAGAGTTCATGTGATGAAATTTGTAAAGGCTATTTTGCAGTTTTGCCTGAATTTCAGACATTTTAATTTATCCGTGCAAGGAAATGGAATTATGAGATATTAAATTTGTGTTGATCAAAAGTGTTCTGTTGACAAACAACAAAACAAACAAACAAAGCCTTTCTGACCTTCAGTGCTGGCCTTTGCCCTTTAGTGCCATGGCAAGCTACTCCCCGTCGTGCTCCAGCAACAACACAGCCCAAGGCGTGAATATGGCCAACAGCATCGCCAACTTGAGACTGAAGGCCAAGGAATACAGCCTGAACCAAGTACCCACGGTGAACTGAGAGGGCTCGCACGTCCAGGGCAGCTAGCAGCACGCCGCCCCCGTCAGCCCCGCCAAAGACGCTGCCACCGCGCGCACGAACGTACTCCGTCTGTGCCGAGGCGCGCGACGCCATTCAACCGTCTCCTCCAAAAGGAACGGAGGAAAAATAGATTATCCAAAGCGCTAAAACAGAAAAAAAACTATTTTCTAAAACTGATTTACGTAAGATGTTGTCATGTTTCTGGCAGTCGGTGATGACATATGGGGAAACTTTTGGCTTTTTTTTTTTTTTTTTTTTTTGAAAACACAAAATGGAAAGTTTGTGTTTTCATATTCTCTGTGGCGGCCATGGGTGTAGCCCCTCGAGGGAAGACGTGCTCTGGAGTCTTGGAGACTGCAGCTAACCGCTGGGAACCGATGACCTCTGTGGAATTCAGCTGCAACAGTCTCTCGCAGTCTCTTTGGAAGCCTTCAGCCTTCTTGATTTTCCCCAAGACATTCATTGCAATTTATTTAGACTGTAAATGGCAAAGACTTGTTTTTTAGAATAAGGTAAAATATAACTTTGTAATGAACATATTCTGATTTCACTTTTGGGTTTATATGATTGACGTGCTGTGGCTGAGGACACGTTTGTCGTATGTAACGTTAGATTCATGTCATGCTCTGTGTTATCTTTAAACAAGGACATCGCTCCTGAGTCTAAAGCCTTGAAGCCTTGTGTACATTGTCTGAGTATCTAAACCTGTAATATTCCTTTGCAATAAAACATGTGCAAGCAGTGTAATGTTGAAAGTTTTACAGGATTGTTGGGTTATGGAACAGAAACAATCTCTCCATCTTTCATCGAAAGCCATTGCTGGCCTGAATAGCACTGAAAAAGCTGACACACCAGGCCGTTAAAAGGGCGCTGAGAAAACGAGAAATGTCATCTTTGTGACATAATGAGTTTATGCTGTCATTTTTTCCTATAGCTTTGCTTCTCTGAGCTGTTACAGGCAACGGTTGTGAACCTCAGCAGAAACGGCTCTCTCAATGATCTTACCCTCAGCAGATTTTAGAATAAAACTAGAAGAAATGTTCTCTCTTTTCACAGGTCTAAGCATGTAGTGCTGGAACCCTCTCGCTTCTGTTAAGGACTTTCTTATTATTTAAAAATATTTTTAAAGCCTAAAGTTCAAAGCAGGGCAGGTGATATATTTCAGAAACTCAATCTGAAGGGGTCAGTGTAAGTGAAACAGATGTCCAGATGTTCTGTGCATTCCTTCGGCAGCGTAACTACTCCGGCTGGCTGTGGAAACCCCGAAACGGTCTCTGTCTCTTTTTCTCTCCGAACATTTACCTTTGAACATGATAAAACCCCACACAGTGACTTCAGGGGGCTTGGTGCGAAACCGTAGAAGTTGCTACAGCATGCGCCCATCCACAAACAAACCTTCTCCCTCTCTCCTCCTCGTCCCTGCGACGGCGGAACAGGAGAAATGACAGACGACGCCTCCCTGGGTGTACGACGTTCTGAAACCCTCCAAACACATATTCTTCCTACGTCCCTGAACCACCACCCCTCCCCCGCACGCCCTCCTCATAAGACTGATTGTGTATTTGCTTTGGATATAGATTGCAGAGAAAAGCTTTTAAGACCAAGGAGAAAAATAAGCGGCCTGAACACTTCCAGAGAGCTGCCGCGGTGTTTTATTACCTGACGATGGACTTCTTGATGTTGTGCGGTGAAGTTTGATTCCTTTAGACTGTCCATGGGGCCTTGGCTGTAAAATTTTTGTTGCGCAGAAATGTTTACTTTCAAAACACGGTGTTTATGGGACAGGAAGCACTCGTTTGAGTTTAAGTGGCCACGGGGTGTTTTTCAAACGGTTGACACAGGCTTGTTTATATGGCTGACGGCTCCCTTGGTCTGCTGATTGCATGTGACCTCAGATGACCTTAGAGACAGTGGCTTAACCAATAAGAGAGAGTAGATTGGGACCTCGGTTGGAAAATCCTTACATTTCAGTATAGCATTCTGGCCCACTGGAACCAGCAGAACTGAACAACTATTCCATAAACTACACTAATCTGATTACATAGTAGTTTCTAATTCAACCAATTATTCACTCCTTAAGAACAATGTAAGGAATTAACTCCCTATAATGTAAACAATATATGTATATAAAACATGTATATAAAAGCAGATGTGCATTATCTTCTTCTCTGTTTGGTTCACATTGCATTCTGGGTATTCATCTTGATGCTCGTGAACATTACTCTTGATAGTAAGATTTTGTTTTGAATTGCTTCGTGGTCATCTTCGGATTCCAACAAGCTCTCATGTCATGTTCAGCTACAAAATTAATTCTTATTTGTAGGTCCCAGAACTATCAGATTACATTAATGGAGGAGTCTTGTCCACTCGGGCATTTGGACAGAACACTCCGCATTCCGCAATAATCCCAATCTGGTCTCTAAGAAAATTAGTTCGTATTAAAATTCCAATAATTCCGATGATGATGCCTTTCATGCCCTGCCTTCGAACTCAGTCAGCTCCATCCAGTTGGAGAGGGGATCTTTATGATCCGGCTGAATCGTGAGTCAGACCTTCTCCAAATACTGTCGTCCTCCAGGGACCTGCGAAGTGCTGGATGTTCATTTTGGAGCAGGAGTCATTTCCTATTTCAACATCTATTTTTTGACACTGCCTCCTTCAGTCATTTATATCCAGGTCAATGAGCCTTAAAGACTTTTCACTCAACAGTGTCACTTGTTGGTGGTTCTTAATGACTCATGCAGAATGTTGGACTGATGTATTTTACTGCCTGACATTAAAGCCCTTTTGAAAGGCATCAGTAATACTTCCCGTTTGCCATATCACTACAGCCAAGTGCTATAGAAACCATGCATCAGAGGTCTCCCCTCCTGGGAAGACTGATTGCAAAAGAAAACACCAGCTGATCAGATATTTTGGACTAAAACTAAACTCTCTAATAAGGCTCATCTCTATAGGAGTAATAGCCACTTTCGTGGTGATTACTGATATCTGTTCATTCACACATCCTTTCATTCCCCCACCTTATCTCCTGTCCCCGCCCCGCTGTTTGTGGTGAAGCTTTGAGAGTGACGTCCCAGTCACTGTAGGTACCCCGTGAAGTCTCTGGTGCCCCCCCCCCCCCCTCCAAGACCCCCACAGCTCTATGTCCATCTCACCTTTCAGCTCACTGACCCCAAGTGCTTCCAGATGTCATTTGGCTGTGACCCGCACCCCCCTAACCCTGCCTGCCCCGCTCACACCAGCCCGCCCCAACCCTGGCGCACGCCCACGGTGCCTCTCTCCGGATGGACAGCTCCGTGGATGACAAGTGAGCACCTCAAACCCCAGTCAACTCACACATCTGGAGCACATTACGGAGGAGACAGTCGGAGAGGAAGAAATGAGAAGGGGAGAGAGAGAGGACAAGGAAAGAGAGAGAGAGAGAGAGAGAGAGAGAGAGAGAGCAATAGGGAGAGGGATCTAGCATGGATCTGGCAAGGGACTACGATTGTGTTCTTATCTGGTCTGTCAACTACCTTTAAATATGTTGATTATTCTAGACGTGAACCATTTTTCATTTCATGCTGTTTCCCCTATTTGGTCACACACCTTTCTGTCGGGCCTGACCATCCACATGTGTTTGATCCTCTCGAAACATTAAACTACTGCAGTGTACTTTGCTCAAGAAAACCGCTCTAATCTCCGTAATGTCCTTCACAGTATTTTTTCTAAAAAAATTCAATTTTTTTGGGCCTAGTCATGTAGCACATGCAGCACAGATTTCCTTCTTTTTTTTATTAATTTGCCTTCCTTTGAATTTCTTACAAATTCTTTATGAGGTCAGGCAGAAAGCAACTGTTAGTCCCTGTGTGCCATTGTGAGGAAGACAGCTCACAGTTAAAAGAACCTCTTCTTGCTCCTAGTATCTGACACTATGTTCACTGTATGTATTCAGCTGGGAATTACATGTCATGTTAAGTAATTTATCAGGGCAGCTGTGTTTGAAGTGTAAAGAAAACTGTAAGAGAAAATTACAGTAACTGCAAATACTCAAGCAAATCTTCCAAAATGAATTACACAAACAATCCACCCCGAGTCACATTATCATTTGTCCTTTGGCGCAATTATGACAAAGTTTTGATGTTGGGGTAACTAACAAAAGAAATGGAAGACACCAGTTCTGGCGATCCGAGACAGCCTGTCCTCAAACAACCTCCAGCTTTCTTGACAGCGTTCTCCAAATGGCGTGCAAGAGCAGACGCTGAAGCTGACATCCCCAGCTAATCACGCCTTCTGGAACAGTTCGGCGCAAGTCTGAGGAACGTTGCATCAAAGCACTGTGGGCTCTGGCTGCAGTCCCCCCAGCACACCCAGACCAGGAAACAGCTTGAACAGGCACCTCCCTGTGCTTTAATATTCCTGGTGAAAAAGAACAACTGTGTGTCTGTCATATTAGAAAGCCTGTCACGGCTCATTGTAAGGAAATGTGTTACGGAACAGAACGATTGCTGAGTGACATTTAGGTCGAAACACATTACACTGGGGGAAACGTGTGTCTCTAATAGGGAACAATAGCTGTGGCCTCTATAACGCATTAGCTTTACATTTTATTATCTTGGAAAGGATTTATAAGGAATTCATGTTCAGGTTTCTAATGAGGGTCTTGAATGTTACATCAAAGGAATTAAATATATATACTGCATCAGGTTAATGTTACATCATGATGCATTCATAATCAGACTATACTTGCATAAAAACAAGTTTTTTATAAAATGCCTGGGTCAGAGGAAACTGGATTCACTTTCATTTTGTTATATGAACAGATTGTTTGTTTATTTGTTTGTTTTTGTTTACCCACCCTGGCTCTGGGAGATTTACGCTGGACAGTGCTGGCCCTTTCAGAGTTTTCTCTTACATGCCAACTCTTCTTTCTTCCCAAGTAAACACAACACTAAAACTGCAGGAGAAGGAAAACAGGTTGAGGCGGAACAGGGCCATGAGAGAGTTTTTCTAACAAAGTAGCCATGCCATAAATCCGCAGCTCCGGGTCCATGGAAGGAAGTTTGGATATTATACATCTGTCCCTGAGGCCCCGCACCTTCCTCCGCGCGCTGATTAAGAGGGCGCGTTCATAACGCGCGCGAACAGGGCTGCCCATTGTGCCGCCTTATCATAATTCATCGTCATTTGCACTACAATCAGCTCCTGTGGCCAAAACGACGATCCTCTGATTTACGCCCCGAGCTATGACATTCAGTAATGAAACGGGGTGGAAATATTTAGCTTTTTTTTAAAGGGAGTTGCAAGAGAAAGAACAGAAAACAACTATATACTAAAATACTGTCATATTCTAGTATGAACAATGTATTAAAATGTTCTGTGAACAGGAAAAGCGTAGATATCAGCCATGGTTTGTCATGTAAGGCTTGTTGAACCGTTGTATTAATTCTATCGACGTTACTCTCAGTAATACGAGAACTATTACTGCACCACATATTCGTGTGACGTGAAGGTGGCAGGTGTAGTCTCGATGGTTCCGGCCCACTCGCGGTCCACAAACGCGCTTGAACGCGGGCCAGAAGCGGACATTAGCCGTAAGATTCTCCGTAAGACCTGTCAGAGTCAATGGCTTTATGTCAATCAGTCTGAACATCGTGGCAGAGAAAATATTAAAATATGAGTACATTTGCACCACTAAACAATTATTCATAATGTTTATTAATTGTAACTTAAATACTACAGTACCTTTGATAATAATTTCAGTTTGAGGTACAATATCCTTGACTTGAGTCCACTCCACATGCAAGCGTTTAGACCAAACCCTCCAGAGGGCTTGTGGACCACGGTCTTCACATCGCTGTGAGGAGGACCACAGGTCTTAGGGCACCATTTGGGACTGGGCTAAAATCTTCGACAATCTGCCTTCAATTTTCCCGGTTGCACGTGAAAGTGGACCCTGAAGTTTACTTTTTCAATTACCCAGCACGAGTAAACGAGTAAACGTGATACCAACAGCTATCACGAAAACAGCACTTTATAACTAATAGTACTGTGCATAAAACAGAGAGGGAAATTCTATATGTCTGTGTGTCTGTCTGTCTGTCTAATGTATCTGTCTATCTAATCATCATATTAATCATGCAAACAAGTTTCTGTCAATTCATATAATTGATGAACATTAATCCAAATTCATCCAGGGGCAAATTCAGAAACACCACTGACATTCTCTGAAATAATTCTAATTTTTTAAATTGTGAAACACAAGTATTGCACCCAGAAGTAAAAACATTGAATAAATGCTTTAATTATGTTGATCCAGGCTCCAGAGCAATCTTGGCAACAACAACAAAAGGTACAAATCACAAATCTGAATCATCTGCTTCAAATCTGCTGGCCATTGCTCTGGATAGTATTTTAATGACTCTCTCCTTCCTCCCCTCTCCTCTCTCTCTCTCTCTCTCTCTCTCTCTCTCTTTCTCACTCTCTCTTTTTCTCTCATGAGCTTGTAGTCCTTGGGGTTTTGATTAGCCCTGATTAAAGCACTCACCAGCACACTTCACTCACATCCAGGCTAGTGCCTCTCCAAGTCCTTCAACTGGGTTCTTGTGTGCATGTGTGTTTTATTTACATGCTAGAGTTAGCATGTAAGATTATCTCATTCATATTCCAGTCCTGCCTAATTAAGCCTAAACCTTTATGTACTGAACACTCGTGCAGGACATTGTCAGCGTCAATTTGATTGAATGTGTGCTGAAATGGCGTGGAACCATGTATTTCAGGAGGGTTTATGAGAGATATTCTTAGTGAAACAATGCAGGGTTGGAAATCTACATAGCCAAAAGCTTTTGTCATAATTTTATATATTTTAATGGTTTTATGATAAGTTTAGAATGACCATTTTGGCATTTTGGGCCACGAGAAAAGTCACAAATGTTGCCAAAGTCTGTATTTCATTGAAACAGAATTCAGTGTAGAGGTTTAGTACCCGTGATGCTATGACAGCTCACAGTCCCTCTTTCTTTCTTATTCATTCTCCATCTCCCGCTTTCTGAATCAGCTGAAAGTGCTGATGAAGTCAAAACAACTCGTCCTACAGTGGAAAGAATCTATGATCCCCCCCCCCACCTGGAATCTGGAAACTCTGACTGCCATGTCAAATGAAAGACCACTTAAAGGGTAGAGAGCAGGGGTGTGGGGTTTTGGGGTCTCATTATGCCGGTAAAATGACTAAAGAGCCCAGCAAGAGAGGAAGAGGATGCAGGGGAGGAAGATTTTTCCCACACTTCTGATGCTAGCCTGCACTACGCATCAGTGCTGCCGCCTCGCAGGCTGTCCGGCTCGCAGGCTGTCCAGCTCACAGGCTGTCCGGCTCGCAGGCTGTCTGCCTCGCAGACTGTCCGCCTCGCAGGCTGTCCACCGTGGGGATAAACTCAGAGTGCTGTGCATGTCCCCCTTTTGGTCGGTGCGGCCTGCAGGCATGTGCACACCTTAGTCTGTCCACACACCAAATAAAGTAAACTGTCAATGCTGAATGTTCTGGTATTTTGTCGGGGTGCGTTAGTACAATCTGATGGTAGGAGTGTAAGTGATTAACTGTAAGATCACCTGATTGGTTTTGAGGGCTTGACAGGATAAATCTGGCACTGTCCGAGGGAAAGTTGAATGTCTGGAGCTCTGCAAATGCCAGGAATATTTTCCTTTTGTTAGTGTGTCAGGGGCATCCTTGATCTGCAACTGATTACACAGAGAACATTTAAAATCCTTTGTCCCACTCACTTCACGACACCAACCTATCCCGCCTCTCCATACTCCATTGTTAGCTTTGTTTTCTAGCCAAATGCAATTTATGCTAATCAATCTAACTTTTAATCTAACATGCTCACTCTCCATTGGTCAGTATCACCTGTAAGTAAAAGAATGAAATCAGCCTGCCAGGCACGCTTCCACAGCAGTAACTCGCCTGTGTTATTTTATCTGCATGACAAAAACATTCTGTTTTTTAGGTTTGACTCTCTATATTCAGAAAACTTGTGGCAGAGAGCTGCAGAAAGCTATTTTTCTCTTTGTTTACAGACTTTTCTCCGAACCCCAGGAGGTACAATAGCTCTGTCTTCTTCCCTCAGATGCAATGACTCATGTGCAGTAATTTGAAACTTAAAGCCTTGAAATACATCTGTGGATTGCTTCCTTTTACTTCAGCCAGTTTGAAGATGCTTCTCTAGACATGACATCCTATTCACATGAAAACGCCACCCTGGAAAAACACTGTCGTCCACAGGCATCCAAAAGACTTACAAACAAATTCTTGGAACATGCAGTATCTCTTAAATACTGGCGCTAACAATAGAGACTGTGTGGTGATTGGTAGTAAATAAGGAACACATTTTTATATTGATCACAATCGCTAAACATGTAGGATGGCAGTCATTTTTAAACCCATCGTGGACACATTTACGAGCACATTTTCATAAAAGAGATTTAAGGCTCTGTGGGGTCCATGGTTCTTGTGTGTAAGCTGGTGATTTGAGGAGCAGCTGTCTAAACACAACAGTGGTAAGTGTGTGACTGGTGACTGGCTCGCTCTTTAGGCTCTCTCTCTCTCCTCTGCACTGGGGTAGAGTGACGGTAGGCGCAGCTTGCTCCCTTTCACAATCCACGACAACATTTTTGCCATTTTAAGCCACCAACCCCCCCCCCCCCCCCCCCCCCCCCATTAACAACACTATCTTACAATGATGTCTCTCTTAGATAGGCAACCATTTCTTATTTCTTTTTTGTATGAATCTCTTTATCTTTTTTATACATTCGTAGGCTGTATACATACACACACACACACACACACACACACACACACACACACACACACACACACACATATATATATATATTGGATTGAGATCTGGAGACTGTGGAGGCCATTTGAGTACATTGAACTCATTGTCATGTTCAAGAAACCAATCGCGCTGAGATGATTCGCGTTTTATGACATGGTGTTTTATCGTGCTGGAAGCAGCCATAAGAAGATGGGTACACTGTGGTCATAAAGGGATGGACATGGTCAGCAACAATACTCAGGAAGGCTGTGGCGTTGACACGATGCTCAATTGGTACTAATGGGCCCAAAGGGTGCCAGGAAAATATTCCCCACACCATTGCACCACCACCACCAGCCTAAACCGTTGATACAAGGCAGGATGGATCCATGCTTTCATGTTGTTGACTCCAAATTCTGACCATACCATCCGAATGTTGCAGCAGAAATCAGACCAGGCAACGGTTTTCCAATCTTCTATTGTCCATTTTTGGTGAGCCTGTGTGAATTGTAGCCTCAGTTTCCTCTATTCTTAGCTGTCAGGAGTGACAGCGGTGTGTCTTCTACTGCTGTAGTTGATCCAACTCAAGGTTCGACATGTTATGTGTTCAGAGATGCTCTTCTGCATGCCTCGTTTGTAACGACTGGTTATTTGAGTTACTGTTGCTGTTTTATCAACTTGAAACAGTCTGGCCATTTGCTTCTGACCTCTGCCTGAAAAGGTGTTTTTGTCCACAGAACTGCATCTCATTGGATTTTTTCTTTTTCGGACCATTTTCTGTAAACCCTAAAGCAGTGGTTCCCAAACTTTTTCTGCCGTGCCCCCCTTTAGTAGATGAGAATATTTTTGCACCCCTCCTACACCCCCCCCCCCCATATTGACACATGTGCACATGTTTTACTTCCAAGCTCCGCGCCCCCACTGCAATAGCTCCGCCCCCCACTTTGAGAACCACTGCCCTAGAGACATTGTGCATGAAAATCCCAGTAGAAATATTCAGACCAGTATGGCACCAACAACCATGCCTTGTTGAAACTCACTAAATCACCTTTCTTCCCCATTCTGATGCTCAGTTTGAAGTGCAGCAGATCGTCTTGGCCATGTCTACATGCATAAATGCATTGAGTTCCTGCCATGTGATTCAACATTTGCGTTAATGAGCAGTTGGGCAGGTGGACCTATATATATATATATATATATATATATATATATATATATATATATATATATATAAAATTTGTAATTTTGTAATTTGCACTGCTGGTTAGATACTAAACTGCATTTGGTTGCCCAGTATCTGTACTATGGCAATGACAATAAAGTTCAATCTAATCTAATCTTATCTAAGATATGTTTAGTTAAACATTGCAAGTACAAACTAATTGCTATACACTAACATGTACATCATTGTTAAAGGATGAGTTTAACAAAAGTGTTATAATATACAGGCTATTACAGCTGAGGTAGTGTTACTTTGAAATCTCTGGGTGTTGAGATCTTCACACCTCCATGTCTTTGGGAATCTGGCCATTGTAAATCAAGTAACCTGGCCAAGAAAGTGCAGGCACAGCCAATATGTGGATCTGAACCCTGATTACACTGCACTTAATAACCATGATGATTTCACTTGGAAAACAAGAAGAGTTCAAATCATAATATATTGTTAGCGTCATGTACTCATTATTTCCCCATCTGTCCGTCATGGCCGTCACTGTGATGGTGCCAGTTTACTCACACTGACCACCGTCCATGTGCTCCAGTGCACACAGATTCTTCACAGGGTAAATTCCCAATTCGTTCCAATGTGCAGCTTTGAAGAGCACTTGAACAACGAATGTAGAATTCTTCCGCTCCTGCCATATGGTACCAACATGGGTCCAAGAGCACCGTTTGGGCCCCGCACTGGAAATATAACCGTGTTAGCCAGTGACGCCTCTGGCCTGACGAATGCTCAGCCATGTGGAGTTGCGGTAAACTCCCTGGTGTTTGCGTGTTCCCAGGCTCTGCGGTCCAGAAGTCCAGTCGGCTGAGATATGGATGGGGTAGGGAGGTGTCATTCTTCATCATGCCACATACAGAACTGAAAATCTGCCGGCCACGGGGGCCAGTATCTGATCATCACTCACTGGGAAATCGCAGGGGATTAAGTGCACCAGAAGGACACGTAGCCGACATGAGCTAAGCTCACTGACGTTGTTTCAGCACTGTAGAATTGCCACCTCAAACTAATGTTGTCCTTTATGTCTGAGTCCACTTTGGTCATACTGGTGAAAACGTACGTTTCCCAGTGTTTCAGGTTAATCTTGATGTGATGGGGCTTAGCATTTCACTTGGACAAAGGTATGTGGGATTAATTGTTTTTTTTTTTACTTCTCACCATATGGCAAAATGGAGGCAGGAAGATGTGACGTTCATGCTGTGGTTTGTGAGCTCATTTCACATCTCATGAGATGCTCCCCCAGCTTTCCCATCTGAGGACTCCTCCTCCCCTTCTGACTCCTCCCCTTCCTCTCCTGACTCCTCCTCCTCCCCTTCTGTTCTGAATCAACTGTAATAAGTTTGTGCTGTGAATGTTTAGGGCCTGTAGGATTTGCTGCCAGTGTGACTGTGATTGCGTCCTCGGGGATTATCCCCACACAAAACCACAGCATCATTATCATCTCGCCGCACCCCGGTCGGCCCTCCACCTCCCCCTCATCCCCTCCTGCCAGAGCCCTCCTCTCCTCTCTTTCTTCTCCCTCTCTCCTCTCCTCTCTCTCACTCCTTTCCTCTTTCCCACTCATCATGCCAAGTTCGCCATTTTTGCTTTGAGGAGTTTCAAATGTATCTCATATGTGAAAAAGGAAAGTCACGTCTGAAAGAGCTTGTGTTAGCTGGGTCATAACCTCAAATCATTATACTGCACTACTGACAGAAACTAACTTCTCATTGAAGTTCACCTGTTCCTGTCATTAGATTTTTTAAATGAGAGTTTTTCTAATCCTACCCTTTCCTCTTTTGTCTAGTCCACGACTGTTATTATAAACATATTGTGTTTTACACGTGATAAACATGTTTGTGGGTTTAAATAATCAAAAAAGTAATAGTTATTATTAAAGTGTATAGTCTACATGTAATCCTTTAGTGCTTTACAACACCTGATCTCACACATGGCTGATGTTTGGTTAATTAATTAGAGACCGAACCTACTCATGGGGAACCGAACTATATGTCACCTTGCTATGGTACGTCTCACTCGTTAAACCCAAGTAAAATCACCTGTATTGATCCCTAATTGATCCCGAATTAATCTTTACCATAATTAAACGTGATTATTTTCTGCGAATATGTATTACAACCATTTTATTTATTGGTTTTTCTTTAAAAAAATGTTTTTGACACATATTCATACACTCTCTGTGTAGAGTACGAGCAGGGTGACCGCGCATGCGTGTTGCGCCTTTCCTGCACAGTCAGTGTTCAGTTCCTTGTCTGACACAACGATGGATTCATTTGCTCAAAACATATATCATATTAAACACAGTAGAGTTCTGTAGTTGAATTTAAACCCAGACTAAGAAATACTAGCGCCACCTACTGTCCCTTGAAATAATGTTTGTTAATAACTGCAGATTAAAGCTACAGGCGGACTGGGACAGATACCAACTGGGTCAAATGTTCCGACCCAATGATTCTGTATATTTTCATAATGAAAAGCTGATTGAGCTCTAAAAAGTGAAAATTAAATGTGGGGGATAACTGCTGTCAAATGTCAGGATAATAGACGCGGCAGTGCCAAAATGATATTGAAATATTTGGATAATAAAGAAAACAGTGACTAATGGCTTCATTAGCCGAACATGGTTTACTCTAATGGGCCGGACCATCGGGCCGCTGCATTATTTCACAAATACATTGGGCGACCCACAGTGCTGTATGCAAATAACGAAAGCTAAAAAGCGGAATTTCTGTGCACATTACAAACAGATTGGTCATAATGAGAAGCAGACTGGTGTTCTGGTGTGTATTAGAACAGAAGGACTTCTTTTTTATAACACTTTTCCTTCAACAAAGTTTGCTTCGAAATCTGGGTTGGGTGCCCAGAGTTATATTTCACTGGCTGCTAGCAAACATTAGTGAGTTTAGGGCTTTAACAGTATCCACGTAGTTTCATGACTGGTTCTGCACCAAGTCGTTTGGTTAAGGATCAGTTTGGTTGTGCATCCGGACCAGAAGCCTATGAGAAAACCGAATAGTCACGAAACTGATCATGACAACTTAAAAGTCGTTGTTCAAATTATTCTTTTTTTTCACCAAAACGGGCTAAAGCAGCTTAAAGTAACATTCACACTTTCAACCGTGAATTAAGAACTAAGGATGGAAGTTCAAATGGGAACCAATGGAAAAATCATATTGATCATGAAAGCCCACCGTCAACAAATCCTACTGTCAACAGATTTGTAAATATTTTATTATTTATTTATTTTACTAAATATCTTTTACTAGTTTGAAAATGCCTTTGGTCTCACACATACATAATTCATCATTATTTTCTACAGTGCAAAACACATTATATAGCTTACCCTTAAACAATCCATTCCACTGAATCCAATCAGAAATAGTTAACAGTGGTTTTTCTAAATGCTGTTCCAATTATCGATAATTGCCCCTTAATAGGACGCAGACGGACGTATGTTTTCCATTTGATTTTCTAAGCTTTAAAACAAAGGTGTTATTAATAAAGATTTTGGTTGGATTTTCCCATGGGTGTTTGCTAGCAATGTTCTACATGACACAGAGAAGGATGAATATGAAGTATGTTTCAAACGAGCCTCTGACTGGTTCCAGCTCGGAGTAAACACGCCCGAGGCTCAACATGAATTATCCCCCAGGAATTCCAGAAAATACACCCACGACAAACCTCACAGATGTATTTACCTATTTTACTTTTTAGATAAATAAAGCATCCATTCTTGTGAATTTATATTAAGACTTTAGTAAAATATTACCTAATTGAATTTTTTCCTAATCAATTCACACAGGACAAAATTAAGCATCAAAGCGTTTCGTGTCATAATTCGCTATAGGCCATTACGGGCAGCTCGCGAGCCAAGGGACTTTCTCGCCACCTGGTGGGCAACAGTTATACAGGATGATATTGAAATGCCTATGTAAAAAATAACATAGGCCTACTTCAGCATAGAAGTGAGCAGTTAGGTAGTAATCAAGTTTTGTGAAATCTATTTTTAAATATACATGTTGAGTAGGGTATCTGCCATTTGTCGGATGTGAATGGAAATGTAATAATTGTATGAATTCTTTTAGGATCAATATTTTTGTATTGAAAAAAATATTAAAATTTTTAAATATTAAAAATACCAGTTCACCAGTTTAAAAATATAAGTTCTTCATCAGGTACACAGCCATTGACACCACCCTCATGTCCCAAACTGTAGACATGTGACAGTAATTCCATAAGGGCCACAGAACTGTATTACATGCATGTAAGTGTAAGAGATTCAGTGATTTTAGTTTACGATGCTTCTGTGACTGCTTTGCTTTGAACATTTTTCACTGAATTTGCAATTGGTCATCCTTTGGATCTGCAAACCAGAATGATGGCATTAGTTTATATGTTAAGTTCTGTTGAGCCTAAGTCCTTACACAGGCGTGTGCCTCCCTTAGCAGACAGTGTGCCTAAGTTTAGTGTTTAGTCTACAGAAAGCAGAATGCTCAGTGTTTGTCTGTAATTGAATTTGAATTTGTAGTTTGTATTAAGAACTTATTGTTCTTAAAAGTATTGTCTTTGAACCAGCACTTTACACCTTGGCACACCTGTCCACAGAGGCGGTCTTTGCATAGAGGCGTGGCTAGGCAACTGCCTTGGGCCCCTCCAACTGCAGCCCACTGTAGGGGCCCCCTGACTAGCTAAATTATTTCTTGTATATTAATGTTGATGGGCCCCCTAGCTAAATTCGCCTTGAGCCCCCAAATTGCTAAGTCCGCCACTGCCTGTCCAGTTATGGTTGGGAAAATGTAACAAGTCATGCATGATGTATACAAAAGCAACCCAGTTGATACGGGGATATGGGCACAAGGGCGTGTGTTTGTTACTTGAGGGATTTGTATGGTTAACGTATTTGGTGTGTTTACCACCTACTACATCTACCAATTATTACCAAATCAGCCAATCATGATTAATCAAAAGTCAAGTGCTTCAGTTCATATTCATGTCAAGGGGGAATTTCTGTATTGCTGAGATTGTCATGTAGAGTGATGTGAAATATAAACAAATCCAGTAATCAGTGGTGCATAGAAGTGCCTTCTTAATGAAATTAGTCAAAGAAGAGAGAACAGACTGGCTCTAATGACCACTCCCTACAAATGTGATGGACAGAGAAGCATTTCAAGATGTTCAACGTCAAGGCGGATGGGCTACAACAGAAGATCACATCAGATCCCAGTAGGAGTCTGAGGCCCAGGTGGTCACCATAACTGGACAACCGAAGACTGGTGAAGTCACCTGGTTTGATGAATCTCAGTTTATGCTGATTCAGATGATTTAGGGTCAGAATTTGGTGTAAACAGGAAGAATCTATGGACTCAACCTGCCTTGTGTCAACAGTTCAGGCTGGTGGTGATATAATTATGTGGGGAATGTTTTCTTGGCACACGCACTCGTCCCCTTAAAATCAGTCAAGCATCATTTGAATGCCAAATGCCACAGCCTGAGGGCTGTTGCTGACTGTGTGCCTTTATGGTCTACGTTTCCCCAATATTATAATGGTTATTTCACGCATAATAGTGCAACATGTCACCTTGGTTCATCTCAAACTGGTTCCATGATCATGGCATTGAGTTCTGTGCACTTCAGTGGTGTCCCTGTCACCAGATAGCAGCCTTCAAGAAGAGGCATTTCTTCAAATCTCAGCTGTATCCTCTGCGTGATCTTTGAACAGATGTTCTCACACCAGCAACATTTGAACTGCCACCGCAGCAAACACAACACAAATAGGTATTCTTTATACATATAAACATGTTATGGAAAAACATAACGTTAGAAACTTTTGTGTCGCAAAGATCCACACATTCTTGACGAAATACAGACTGCCCTGTTTAAAATGAGAACGTAGCCAGTCATGTAAATGTTTGCAATAGGGTCCCCCCTTCCAAACTGGGCCTACGAGCACCAGCATGAACATCGTCTTTGAGAGCAGAACTACCCGGTCTGCCCTGGAATTGGACCCAAATTCAATACTTAATGTAACTATTTTTCATCTATTTCCGTATCCAGTATTTGACTTTTCAGCTAGACTGATTACACATATACACACGTCCCTTATTAAATATTGCACAGTGAACCTTGAAGCCAGTGGAAGGTCTCGGATATTAGAATTTGATTGATAGCCTGCGATCATGCGGAGTCCTGTGTGTTCACTGGACTCTATTCAGGTGGGTAATGAAGCTCCTACATCACACTGCACACATTCATTCACTGCCAGTGCAACAGCTCACAGTCAACTTGGCATTTTGGCTTAATGAGGCCTGAACACAGTGATAAATAGAAGTAATTAGGGGTATGTGGAGCCTCACAATAATAGATCAGGAAAATACATTATACCTGCACTGAAGCTGCAGTGGTGACTGCCATCTACAGGCCACTGGCATATACTACATGGTGACATATACACTATAATATAGTATATGTCACCATATACTATATTATAGTGTATATGTCACCATATATATGCTATATGGTGACATATACTATATTATAGTGTATATGTCACCATATATATGCTATATGTCACCATATAGCATATATATAGTGACATATGCTATACAGTATGGTGACATATACTATATGGTGAAAAGTACGTGGACCCCTTTTTGAGCTTGTTGAACATTACCGTTCCAATTCATCTCAAAGGTGTCCAGTGGGGCTGAGTTCAGGGCTTTGAGGAAGTCACAGAAGGTCCACCACACCAAACTCATTAAACCACGAGTTTAGTTTTGACCACAGGGATTCATTCATGACAGGACAGGAAACGGCCGTCCCTAATATTGCTGCCACAAAGTTGGAGTCTAAAAATGTGTTTGTGTGCCCTAGCATTAACAGTCCTCTTCACTGGAGCCTGTGATTGGGCCCCAAATGATCGCTCTTCCAGGAAACTAGATCGTTAGCACTATATGCTCTCTGCTAGGTAGCGTTCCACTGCTGCTGGCATTTGAAACCCGACTGACTGAAACCCTTTTTACAAAGCGTCCGACATACAGTTCTTGTGCTGTCACTGGCAGTTTGGTACTCTGTAGTGCATGTGCTCCAACACTGGGTGAACCCGCTCCGTGATCTACTGATGTGCCTAGTCTACTCTCTCTTGGCTCAGCTTTTGTTGATCCCACATATTTCCATTTCACAGCAATTACACTTACAGTTGACTGCAGCAGATCCACTAAACAGCAGACATTTAACATCTAAAGAAACCAGCACACGTGCACACACGTGCACCCAGTACAAGAACACCAGGATCAGCAAGAGACCCACAAAACAGGCCGCCTATACCAAGCAGAACAGCAACAGAACCAAGCGGAACAGCAACAGAACCAAGCGGAACAGCAACAGAACCAAGCGGAACAGCAACAGAACCAAGCAGAACAGCAACAGAACCAAGCGGAACAGCAACAGAACCAAGCGGAACAGCAACAGAACCAAGCGGAACAGAGCACATTAAACACTACGGTCAATTAGCCCATAATTATTCTCATCAGAGGGATGGGCAAACATACCAGCATAAGTGATTTCAACTCCCAAACCTGAGTGGTAATACATTAATAGGTAGGTTAATTATAGAAGCACATTATTCAATATGTCTCCCTTTGCTTTCAGGCACATGACTACAAGGTTCAATAATAATGGTTCATTTGCAGGTTCAGCCAGCTTCAATAATAATGCTGTCAAGAGAGGTCAGGGTCAGCCATGTTTGTCTGGTAACAAACTGTGTGACGGGCGGGGTGAGCAACTAAAAAGGAAGCGATCACGCCAAGTCTCAGGGAAAAAGGATGGTTTAATAGAAAGTGTGCAAACCAAAAACCCGTGCAATAGATCCAAATTAAGGATATAATGACCAGCGGTCAACTGGTACAAAGACAAGACATATATAGGCAAACAAACGACCCTCAGGTGAGACGGATCAGGGGCTCCGCCCACCTGAGGGACGCACATGACGTCACCAGACAACAACAACAACAGCCGCTGTGGACGGAGGCGACCGGTAGGGGGCCGCCTCACCGTGACAGACCCCCCCCCATCAAGCCGCACTCCCCTCCACTGGGTGTGTGGCACACAGCGGCTGCACACAAAACACGAAGGGGCAGGAAGTCAGGGACAGGCAGGAACACACCTCCTGCAGTCCGGGAGCTGGAACACAAAACACACATTACTCAGCTCGCCTCCCCGGGCGGGACCCTGGACCGACCGGGCCGTTTAACACCACAAAACCACGCCCCAGTCGGTCACAGGGCCCTCACGTCCTAACCGGCGTTCAGCCCGTGAGCCCCAAGGGTGTGCGGACGAGGAGCTACGGCTCCTTTATCGTCCTTAGTGTGTGTGTGTGTGTGTGTGCAGGTTACCTCCCCGAGGCATGGCTACTTCACCTCCTGGACCTACCTCCTTCCAGAGCTGACCCCTGCCCTTGGCTAGGGGTCACCCCAGCCTCCTGGGGAGCCAACCCCTCCCGGGGCCCCTCATCGCAAGGTGGACTCCTCCACCCAACCCAGGAGCGCCAAAGACCGAGGTCCAGAGCACCCCCGACGCGGGCTAGGGAGCAGCCCCAAGGGCCTCCTGGTCACCCCGGGCAGGAGGGAGGATCTTCCTCAGCAGGAGCTTCTCAGACCGGAGCCCCATGGTCCCCAAACATCTGGGGGCCCCAGCCCTCTAGGGAGGGGCTCTTCATCAGAATGTGGACTGTCCAACAAGAAACAGGACAATAGACCTCCTATATGCTAATGTAAAAGAGGCACACAGAGTCACAGCCCTGCCCCCCCTGGGCAAGTCGGACCACGTTCTACTACATGCACAGCCCATGTACACCCCCCTCGTTCAAAGGCTGCCTCCAACTACCAGAACCACCAGGAAGTGGACCCCAGAAATGGAAGAAGAGCTGAGGGACTGTTACAGTAACACAGACTGGGATGTTCTTCTCAATTCTCACTGTGAAGACATCGAGACGATGACACACTGTCTGACAGATTATATTAACTTCTGTACAGATGTGGTCTCCCCCATAAAAACTGTACGATGCTTCCCCAACAACAAACCATGGGTCACACAGAAAGTAAAGGCTGCAATCAACACAAAAAAAGCGGCCTTTAGAAACGGGAACCGGGAGGCGATGAGAGCAGCACAACAGGATCTAAAACGCTGTGTGAGGGAAGCCAAAGATAGCTACAGGAGGAAGATTGAGCAGAGGCTGGCAGAGAACAACATGAGAGGTATGGAATGGTCTCAAGAACATCACAGGCCATAACACCAAGACGAGAGTGGTGGCGGGGACTGTGGATAAAGTGAATGAGATGAACATCTTCAACAGGTTTAACCAGGCCACGTCCCCCTCAACCCCCCATTCTCTACAGCCATCTCCCCTCTCTTCATTATCACACCCTCCTCCTGACACTGCAACAGGCAACCCCACCCCCAACTATCCTCCCACCACAGCAACTTCAACCCTGACCTTAACACAACACCTACACAACACCTACACAACACAACCACAACACAGACCTCAACATACATCACTTCAGACAAAGACAGGAAACAACTAAGGAAGCTCCATCCCAAAAAAGCGCCAAGACCTGACAAGGTATTACCTCGTGTACTGAAGAACTGTGCTGATGAACTGTGTGAACCGCTACAACGTGTCTTCAATCTCAGCCTGCAGCGGGGAAAAGTGCCCACCATACGGAAAACTTCCTGCATAGTTCCTGTTCCCAAAAAGAATAGACCCAGTGAACTGAATGATTTTAGACCTGTGGCACTAACATCGCACATCATGAAGACGTTTGAGTGGCTCCTCCTCTGCCTCCTCAGACCCCAGGCTTCCGAAAGGTGGCTGGTTATTCTGTGACGGGCAGGGTGAGCAACTAAAAAGGAAGCGATCACGCCAAGTCTCAGGGAAAAAGGATGGTTTAATTGAAAGTGTGCAAACCAAAAACACGTGCAATATCTCCAAATTAAGGATATAATGACCAGCGGTCAACTGGTACAAAGACAAGACATATATAGGCAAACAAACGACCCTCAGGTGAGACGGATCACGGGCTCCGCCCACCTGAGGGACGCACACGACGTCACAAAACAACAACAACAACAGCCGCTGTGGACAGAGGCGACCAGTAGGGGGCCGCCTCACCGTGACAAACTGTAGAAAACAAAAATCTAAGGTCTTAATTAAACAACATGAAACAATAGTGCACGGTCAAACTGATGTGAGCAGTTTGTGGTGTTTAAAGAGGAAAAGACTAATGTTTGGTTCATTTTGAATGGCAGTGGTAACCATTACAGTGTAATAAATAAACCACAGGATTGTAGTGGCTTGGAGTGAAACCCCAGGACCACGCCCACCATCTTCCCTTTGATCATCACAACACTGTTTCCATGGTGACGTCACAGGTGCTTCTACTTCACATTTAAGTTTCCGGCCACATTTGTACATATTTTTCCACAGATGAAGGAATTTCACAGTGATGATCTCTGATCTCTGATTAAGGGTAAGAAGCATTCATTAGGCTATCATAAAACCATAGGTTTTCTTGTGTTTTAAGGTTGCAGAATATGTTTCTGAAATAGGCCAACAAGGTTGGACTGGAGTTTTCAGGTGGCAATCCAGAGTGATTATTATTACTGGGTTGTTTTACTGGATAAAGTATGTAATACTTTGAAATTTATTCTAAAGTTTTTTTTTCAAAGTTTGCTGCATTCTGTGTTAAAACAGGACAGCTGGGGAACGGGTCATGATAACCATGAATATATTGTTAGTGACATTTAAGGACACAATTATACAATTATATTGCCAATATGTAAACACTTTAATATCAATGTGTGAACAAAGATGTCTTTACTAGACTTCAGCAGATCTTTCAGAACCATCACAAGATGTCACTGATAAGCCTTAAAATCAGCATATGGAGTTCTACAATTTAAACCCCATGAAATCCAGCAATTAAAAAATGACTCCTACTACGTAACAGGGAGTCTGGTGGTGTGGGAGCTGGTCTTGTGACCAGAGGGGCGTGGGTTTGATTACCAGCTAGGCCATGACTGAAGTACTGTTGAGCAAGGCACTTAACCCCAACTGCTCTCTGGGTGCAGGGCTAGGGCTGCCCACGGCTCTGGGCACGTGCACACACAGCCCCCTAGTGTTCACTACTGTATATGTGTGTGTTCATGGCACAGATGGGTTAAACATGGAGAAATGTGAATTTCCCTGCTGCGGGACTAATAATGGGTTCTAAATTTAATTAAAAACAAAGTCACATGCAATAAAAAGCCCAAACCATGTGAAGATCATAGCTGGGCCAGCGGCACCAGAGATGCGAGACACAGCAAAGTCATTTCAGGCGCTAGAACAACCCACAAACTCCATTTGTGTCCATACTGAACCAAACATCTTTACATGCTTACTGGTGTGTAGGCACTCCACAATACAAACTTCAAAGGATTTTTTGGAACTGTAAATATATACCATGCCACTGTTAATTTGCTGACCACAATCTCATTTTTTTTTGTTTACCTTTATTTAACCAGGAAGTCCCTTGAGATCAAAATCTCTTTTTCAAGGGAGACCTGGCCAAGACAGCACAATGTTTCCAGTTACAGAAATTAAAACAAGACATTCAAAGAATAACAATACACACAAACATAATAAAACACAAGGTCACGCTTAGATGTAAACAGTTGCATTTTTCTGTTATACAATTCTTTAGTAGGAAATTAAACATCCATCTGTAATGCTTTCTGCAGATTAGTCCATGACCAGGGAGCAAAATAAGAAAAAGCTCAATTCCGAGTTAACTCTAGGTACTTCAAGGAACCCCCTCTTACATGAGTGAGTGTCATAGGAGCTCCTGACTCCACCTCTTACATGAGTGAGTGTCATAGGTGCTCCTGACTCCACCTCTTACATGAGTGAGTGTCATAGGAGCTCCTAACTCCACCTCTTACATGAATGAGTGTCATAGGAGCTCCTGACTCCACCTCTTACATGAGTGAGTGTCATAGGAGCTCCTGACTCCACCTCTTACATGAGTGAGTGTCATAGGAGCTCCTGACTCCACCTCTTACATGAGTGAGTGTCATAGGAGCTCCTAACTCCACCTCTTACATGAGTGAGTGTCATAGGAGCTCCTAACTCCACCTCTTACATGAGTGAGTGTCATAGGAGCTCCTGACTCCACCTCTTACATGAGTGAGTGTCATAGGAGCTCCTAACTCCACCTCTTACATGAGTGAGTGTCATAGGAGCTCCTGACTCCACCTCTTACATGAACGAGTGTCATAGGAGCTCCTAACTCCACCTCTTACATGAGTGAGTGTCATAGGAGCTCCTAACTCCACCTCTTACATGAGTGAGTGTCATAGGAGCTCCTAACTCCACCTCTTACATGAGTGAGTGTCATAGGAGCTCCTGACTCCACCTCTTACATGAGTGAGTGTCATAGGAGCTCCTGACTCCATCTCTTACATGAGTGAGTGTCATAGGAGCTCCTGACTGCACCTCTTACATGAGTGAGTGTCATAGGAGCTCCTGACTCCACCTCTTACATGAGTGAGTGTCATAGGAGCTCCTGACTCCACCTCTTACATGAGTGAGTGTCATAGGAGCTCCTGACTCCACCTCTTACATGAGTGAGTGTCATAGGAGCTCCTGACTCCATCTCTTACATGAGTGAGTGTCATAGGAGCTCCTGACTCCACCTCTTACATGAGTGAGTGTCATAGGAGCTCCTGACTCCACCTCTTACATGAGTGAGTGTCATAGGAGCTCCTAACTCCACCTCTTACATGAGTGAGTGTCATAGGAGCTCCTGACTCCACCTCTTACATGAGTGAGTGTCATAGGTGCTCCTAACTCCACCTCTTACATGAGTGAGTGTCATAGGAGCTCCTAACTCCACCTCTTACATGAGTGAGTGTCATAGGAGCTCCTAACTCCACCTCTTACATGAACGAGTGTCATAGGAGGTCCTAACTCCACCTCTTACATGAGTGAGTGTCATAGGAGCTCCTGACTCCATCTCTTACATGAGTGAGTGTCATAGGTGCTCCTGACTCGTGACAAAAATGTACACAGATAAAAAGGGAGTAAACCCAGTACGGCTTTATAAATAAAATTATACCAGTGCCAATTTCTTCTTAGTGCTATGGAGGGCCAAGAAACAAGTTCATGTAGTACGCAATGATGTGGTTGGCTAAATTAGTTAGATATAAAACGTAGGGCACTGTGACCGATTCCAAACAGTGAAGTACAGTGAAGTCAGCATATATATATATATATATGTCCCCTTAATCTAACACACTTAGAAATGTACCTTCTACCAGTATTTTCCATGCTGCTAACTTCAGGCAAGTCCTGTTCCAACAGTAAAAACCCAATATAACTAGGTTTTCAATATGTACTCTAAAAGAAAGCTTTTCATCCATCCAGACACCCAAATAGGATGACAATCTTTTTATTTCAGTATTCTCTAAGGCAGGGATGGGCAACTTCCATGATAAAGAGGGCCAAACATTTTTCAGCACTATTATTGGAGGGCCACATGATCACGCACACAAATAATTGGATATGAAAGACACTACAAATTATTCTCAATAAGAACACATTTTAAATGAATTCAGATCTGTATGTTTATTGCACCAACATACATCTATTTTCTGCATATAAATGCATTAACATGTCCTTAATAAACAACAAAGACAAAACATTTGCTTAATAAAAAAGTGCAAAAAGGAATTTGAACTCCTTCATATCTAAGAAACACAGAGATACAAGTACACAGGACTAAACTAGACACAACTGAACACAATGACGACACGGGCGTGACAGACAGAGGGAAACCAGGACAACAGACACGCAGGGCGGGATAACCGGGCAAGGAACAACACCGACACGGGAGAGGGGGTCGTAGACCTACGTGACAAGAACAAAAAAGTCCTGCTCTATCGGGTTTTTTTCTTTTAATTATTCAATTACTATTGATCTATTTGCGGGCCGCACGTGTGCATCCCGCGGGCCGCCAGTTGCCCATCCCTGATCTAAGGTATGAATTCCAATGGACTGTGAGTCCAAAGAACGAGATCTAGAAAAGGTCATATATTTGGTTTTCTTAGCATTAAGTGTCAACTTTAATCCATATAATGTGGCCTGTAGTTGTTGAAAGGCCATCTGCAGATTAATACTAGCTTGATTTAAAGAAGATGCAACTGAATAAAAAATTGTATCATCTGCATAGAGATGCACTTTAGCTGTGGGCATTTCCTTTCCAATAGTATTTATAAAAATAGAATATAACATAGGAGCTAATATTGAGCCTTGAGGGACTCACTCAGTGTGTCTTATTCAGATGGCCACAAATCAAAATTTGTAGTGATTGATACAATACTATACACAGATGCCTGTCTGGCATCGTTTAGTTTTCCCTGACATCCTTTAAACACTCCATGTTCCTTCATCTAATAAAGTTCATTAACATGTCATCCAAATATTGCTCCTTGTGAAGAGTAAAAAAATCCAAGCAGAACTCCCAGAGGAGCTCAGTTGACGAGGCCCGGCCCGCTGCTGTTCTCAGTGTCGTCCCCATCTGACGCCACCAGGCCAGGAATTATGATCAGGCCTGCAGACAAACCCAACAGAAGATGCAGATCCAATCACACACAACCCATGATTCAAAGCTGACTGCAATAACTGGCATGAATGCTGTTATCAGGGCTGCGTATCTGAGACTGTCGGCAGAAAGGCCTGTTCAATCATGTTTTTGATTTCACTAAAATAGGCCAGAAAGTGCTGCAATAGGTTCAATAGTTTAATGATTTTTTATGCGTATAAATAAATGGGAAACATTAATTTTGATAGAGAGACCGTCACCATCTCACCATCAGCATGATTGCTGACACATTTTTCTGTCTCTCCACACATGCTGTAATACAACACAGCCAACAGATGCCTTTTGAAAACCGATGCTACAAGGTTGAACCAACTGAATATACAGTATGTATCTTTACCAGTAATCACTCTTAACAAAAGCATTTTTACAGTTTTTCTCAGTCAATTTGGTTCATTTCTCACATCATGAATTACATTTGCATCACAACTAGTGCATTTCTCAAAACAGTTAGTGCAAACAACAAAACTCAATGAAATACCTGCAAAAGCAGATACTTCACTCAAAATTCTTAGTTTTGGCCTCAAAAGCAAATATTTAGGTCAGTCAATTTGTCAGTGCCATCAGAATATCTAGTCTGTGTGCCATTGCCTATGAACAAGGCAGTCAAAATACTTAGTCATGTTGTCAGTGCAACTATAAGTCACAGTCAGTGCAGACTGTATATTCTGAGGGAAACTAGCTAAGCTTTGGATTTCAAGAACACTGCACATTCTGTGGTATATCAAATACGTTACACACATACAAACTTACATGGAACACAAAGTTACACATGACTGTATGTGGGAGACTGATAACAAGAAATTGGACTGGAATCAAATTTGTTCAGCAATATTGTTTGACTGTATTGTTCGCACTGCAATTTGTTGACAAAAGCAAAACTGATTGAAATTCAGAAAAGACAGACAACCGACTGTAAAAAATGCAAAATTAAAAAAAGTATTCTACACATTCAAAACAACCTAAGCACATACAGCCTCCTCTTGTTGTGTGAAAATGGAACCTCTGCCCCCCTATGAGCTAGTCTTGATATCCTATATGGTATAAGAATGCAAAAATGCTAAACAAAAAAATGAATAACATGTCAGAATGTATGTCAATGTGCAGCATTACAGCAGAGAGCACATTTATGAATTACAGTATATATCAGAGGTGGGACCAAGTCAGTGTTTTGCAAGTCTCAAGTAAGCAGGGGCGCAGATGGCACTGGGGACGGGGGGGACATGTCCCCTCCAGATTTATATTGACCCCATCCGAAATCTAGCATCTACAAGCATAAACGTATATATGGTACAGCTTGGTCCCCCTCACTTCAGAATTTCCATCTGCGCCGATGCAAGTAAGTCCAAGTCTTTATCCTGAAGTCCCGAGTCAAGTCTCAAGCAAAGACAGT
This sequence comes from Brachyhypopomus gauderio, assembly GCF_052324685.1. Taxonomy (NCBI): domain Eukaryota; kingdom Metazoa; phylum Chordata; class Actinopteri; order Gymnotiformes; family Hypopomidae; genus Brachyhypopomus; species Brachyhypopomus gauderio. The sequence goes on from NC_135226.1 coordinate 3,084,771, forward strand.
CAACTCAAGTCAAGTCTCGAGTCAAGACAGGCAACCGTCAAGTCAAGTCCCAAGTCTGAAACTTGGAATTTCAAGTCCATTCGAGTCTTTTTTTTTTACAGGCACCAACGCTTTACGAATGCTACGCTGATGCGTTTCTTTACTCGTTTTGTTGGTGTTCGCCAGCCAAAAGATGACAGATCATTTACATTTTATCTTCTCTTAATTACATAAATGTACTTAAACAAGAATGTTTCGTTACATCATTTTACACGAAAATAGCAAGCTTCATCGTAAGCAAGATGCTGTCATTACGAATGGTTATTCTAAACATTTGGATAAAATGTTTAATTATAGACTAATAAAAGGTTAGGGTTATTTTTTCATTGTTTTCTGTTATTGTGGGGTCACGGTGTAGGCTACTATTGTTACCTGGAGATTCAGTGGGGTCACATATTCTGATGGCTGCCGTCAGAATTGGTGACCCCAGTTAAAAAGGCTCACCTGTACATCCCATTCATGATTTCTTTGTTGGCTGCAATGGTGAGGGGATGGTAAATCTTGTTTAAGTACATTTATGTAATTAAGAGACGATAAATGTAAATATAAACATCTGTCATATTTTGGCTCGTGGACACCAACAAAACGAGTAAAGAAAGTGCATCAGCGTAGTTTACGTAGCATTCGTAAAGCGTTTGTGCCTCTGAACAGAAACTGTGAAATAGCGCCCCCTGTGGTCACAAAACTCGACGGTCACAGAATCTGGTGTAACGCCGGTCTGCGTCAGAAGGACGGAAAAGAAATTAATGGGGCGCACTTTATAAATATTAATATGCGTTTTAAAATTTAGATTTGGGGTTAAAAAAAATCAAGTCTTTGCAAGTAAACAGGTTCAAGTCCAATTCAAGTCCCAAGTTATTGGTGTAAAAGTCCACGTCAAGTCTAAGTCTCTGAATATTTTTTCAAGTCAAGTCAAAAGTCTTAATGACTCGAGTCTGACTCGAGTCCAAGTCATGTGACTCGAGTCCCCACCTCTGGTATATACGTTTTCTCTATGAAATGTTTGAACGATTGAAGACACAGTTGTTCTTCCAATATTCAGCTGCACCCAGCAACCAGCTTCAGCCATTGTGAGACCATGACTTACATGTAAAACATGGTACACAATTGTTGCCCAATTATTTCACTGTTTTGTCCCCCAGCCTTACACCACACAGTCTTACCCCTCTACACCTCAGTCTTACCCCTCTACACCACAGTCTTACCCCTCTACACCACAGTCTTATTCCTCTACACCTCAGTCTTACCCCTCTACACCAGTCTTACCCCTCTACACCACAGTCTTACCCCTCTACACCAGTCTTACCCCTCTACACCACAGCCTTACTCCTCTACACCACAGTCTTACCCCACCACACCACAGTCTTACCCCTCTACCCCACAGTCTTACCCCTCTACCCCAGTCTTACCCTTCTACAACACACAATCTTACCCCTCTACACCAGTCTTACCCCTCTATACCACACAGTCTAACCTCTACACCACACAGTCTTACCCCTCTACTCCAGTCTTACCACTCTACACTAGAGTCTTACCCCTCTACACCAGACTTACCCCTCTACCCCACACAGTCTTACTCCTCTTCTTGGCTGTTCACCCTGTACATGGCCTTGTCTTTCCATTATGAGACTTTATGATACTGCAGTGTTTAGCGTCTATCAATGTTTGCCAATTATAATAAAGGTTCATGAGATGCACCTCTGACCTATGGTTGAGACCATTGGTTGATCTAAACCTTCACCAATTCCCTTTCTTACTGTAACTGAATGTTCACTTGCAAACAATTAAAATAATAATAATAATAATAAAATAAACTAAATAAATAAATGTAAAATGATGCCTTAGAGATTATGACAACATGTTCAGCACTTTTGCATATAATGACCTAGGCGATGACCTAAAGACTAAATGTTTGGGAGGGTAAGACAATTCAACAGACAATCCACACAACACATTTTGATAAACATGACATAAGCAACTGATAATGTAAAAATCAACAGACAATTGTCCATGTCCATTTGCAAAATGCACAAAAGCATTTACAAAATGTTAAACACAATGAGAAATGCAATTATGATGAGCACAAGTGACAAGGAGATGTGGAGATTGAATGAATAGTTTTGAGAATTTCAGTTCTGATCTGAGAAATGAACCAAATCGACTGAGAAAAACTGTATTTAGACACCACTTTATCTTGCCCTGAATTACGTCTTTTCTCTGAAAGATGCACTTTGAACCAACTGAATATACAGCACGCATCTTCGCCAGTAATCAGTTAACAAAAAAAATGTAGACTAAATTACATTTTAGAGACTTTTTTTAAGAGACTAAAAAATATCACGCATTTCCCTATCAGTTTGCTGAAGGGCTTCATGATGAAGGATGAGATGAAGTTGCTCACATACATCACCAGCGGGATGGTGGCGATGTAATTCTGCAGGAACAACAAGACATGGCGGAGGGCCACGGTTGAGGCTCTACGACAGGTGAGTGGTGAACGCATTCGCAAAGGTGGTCGGTTCATTTAGCTGTGGTTGAGCTAAATGAGCCGATCAAATGGAGTTCAACAAGGTTGGACTGGTATAAACGTGGTGGTTGTTTTCAGGTGGTTATCCAGAGTGATTGCAGTATTATTACTGGGTTGTTTTACTGGATAAAGTAGAGTATGTAATCTTTTGGATTTATTCTAAAGTCTCTTTTTCAAAGTTTGCTGTATTCTGTGTTAAAACAGGACAGCCGAGGAATGGGTCATAACGATGAAAAAAACCATGTTAGTGACATTTTAACAACACAATTATATTGCCAATATGTAAACACTTTAATATCAATGTGTGAACAAAGTTTTGTTTATTTTTTTTGTTATCACAATAAGCAATACAGACCATCCAAGTAAAGGTAAAAGATGACTTTACTAGACTTCAGCAGATCTTTCAGAACAATCACAAGATGTCACTGATGAGCCTTAAAATCAGCTTATGGAGTTCTACAATTTGACATGTTTACTGGTGTGTAGGCACTCCACAATACAAACTTCAAAGGAGATCTTTCCTGCATTCAACAGATGAGCAAGAGCACTTCAGTTAAGTGTTTCATTAAAAGATCATATCTAGAATATCTTTGGATAAACTAACCAAAGAGGTTTTTAGTTTTTGGAACTGTTTTGTAAATATATACCATGCCACTGTATGATTTGTACAACAAGCAAGAAAACAGAAAGGTTTATTTACTGCGTTGATAAAACTTAATGAACAGTTCATCAAACGTGTAGGGAATCATGCATAAAATACCCCCTTTAACTGGTTCTACTTGATTTCCACACGTTATTAAACCCATAAAATGGTCATAATTCATCATTTGAATCTCAGTACAATGTAGCAATATAACACAGTGAAGAGTAAACACACTATACACAGATGCCTGTCTGGCATCGTTTCGTTTTCCCTGACATCCTTTAAACACTCCATGTTCCTTCATCTAAAAAAGTTAATTAACATGTCATCCAAATATTGCTCCTTGTGAAGAGTAAAAAAAAAATCTAAAAATTTAATGTGCAAAAATTATTTCCAGTCTAATGAAAAGAAAGATCTTCCTTTTCACAAACTTGTGTTTAAAGCATCGAACAAATATGAACACTTTATTTGAATTATGTACAATTGCTGACTTCTAAACAACACAATGAATAGTGTTTCCTTACTCAAAGTTGATTTAGATCCTCTCAGTAGTAAGGATGCTCACCCTTAGACCTGTATTCAGCTGTTGATCCCTCATGAGTGTTTCCAAGAGTAGTGACTGAATGTGTCGTATTGACCTTTTTCACGTGCACTGCACTGTGGGTAACAATGTACACCATATTGTATCTGATGCACTTGGTGACCATCAGTTTACATACCAGATAAATACATTCAAAACATTTACTTAAGAAACAAATATAGAAAATCATTGGCCCATTAGAATTCATACTTCTAATATTATTCCTTAATGATAAAATGGCTCCCAGACAATAAGTCCTTCCTGCATTATGCAATGAGCTAAAGTTCAGGTTCAGACAGTAGAAACCCAAACACAGTTTTGTTCCAACTGCCTGACTTTCTTAATTAGCTCAAGATGCAAGCAAAGTTAAACCAACAGGGTGATGCAAACCCATGGCAGGACATTTTGAACCTAAATGTACACCTCTGGGTCTATATACCATCTGACACTGAAGTGCTCAGAGATGACTACTGGTTAGGTGCCGTGTTTACTACCATGAAACCACAGAACCATGGAGATAATCGGCAACAAATGTGCGTGAATGCAAATGCAGACCGAGTCTGAGCAGAACTCCAGGCTCCCCAGAGGAGCTCAGTTGACGAGGCCCGGCCCGCTGCTGTTCTCAGAGTCGTCCTTATCTGACGCCACCAGGCCAGGAATTATGGTCAGGCCTGCAGACAAACCCAACAGAAGATGCAGATCCAATCACACACAACCCATGATTCAAAGCTGACTGCAATAACTGGCATGAATGCTGTTATCAGGGCTGCGTATCTGAGACTGTCGGCAGAAAGGCCTGTTCAATCATGTTTTTGATTTCACTAAAATAGGCCAGAAAGTGCTGCAAAAGTTTAATGATTTTTTATGCCACATTAATAGATTGGAAACATTAATTTTAATAGAGAGATGTCACTTCATTCTGGATGAACACGTGTAAGCTCGATTACTGATTCATCAGTGTGATATGAGGTTGACCAAGTTCTCACCATCAGTATGATTACTAACTGACCCATTTACCTGCCTCTCCACACATGCTGCAATACAACACAGCCAACACGTCAGGCACAGCATTAGTTACGATCCTAATGCTCTCCAACATCCGTGGGTGTGTGTGTGTGTGTGTGTGTGTGTGTGTGTGTGCGCGTGTGTGTAACACTCAAAGGCAAACGAGTTTCTTACGGCGCATAAGCTTGATGGGCCAGATGAGAATAGTGCAGAGTGCTAGCCCGGCTCCAACCGCCACTCCACCCGTCACGCCCACCATCACATAGTGGTAATACCACACACATGCAGGGCAACACGCCTGTGTGCTGTGCAGTAAAACACACTCAGTTAGACACCTACAGCAAAACCCATGCCTGTCAGCATCCTCGTAAACACCCCCACATTACACTTACTGGCATGGGTGTAGCGTCTGGATGATGATGACCCCCAGCCCGTTGGCTACCTTGTCCGTGAAACTCATCGCTCCATATACAAACGCACTGCTTTGCTGTCAGTGAACAGGCAGCATTTCAGAACACACAAACACACAGTAGAAATAAAATTTTCACATGTTACATGGTGCACCAACTGTTTAAAGTTGCTCTTGGCACATTGTCAAATCATGAAGACATTTATGTTGAAGGAAAATGCCTCACAAACTTTCCATACAGTACAGGATTTAAAGCACAGAGGCAGCCTCGAGCCCTCAGGCCTGATAACTTAGAGCTGCCAACTGCTCTTGCGTTTTGCTCAGGTTCCCCAATATGTAACTAAGCACTGGACGTGCATACCGTCTGATCCGAGATCAGATCTGCTGTCATAGAGAGAGACATGACCAGGATGGTGGCTGACCCGGTCCCCAGCAGCACGGCCGCTCCGTACACGCCGTCCCCCATGTGAGTGTCCAGCAGAACCCAGTAGGAGAACCCCAGGATCAGCAAGAGACCCACAAAATAGGTCATCTGTACCAAGCAGAACAGCGCACATTAAACACCACTAAAAACACCACCACATTAAACACCACTAAAAACACCACCACATTAAACACCACTAAAAACACCACCACATTAAACACCACTAAAAACACCACCACATTAAACACCACTAAAAACACCACCACATTAAACACCACTAAAAACACCACCACATTAACACCACTAAAAACACCACCACATTAAACACCACTAAAAACACCACCACATTAAACACCACTAAAAACACCACCACATTAACACCACTAAAAACACCACCGCATTAAACACCACTAAAAACACCACAACTGAAAATGTTATCAAACATCAACAAAGGGCAACAGAGTCGTACTTGAAACAGATACACAGTACATATTATATACCATACCAGTAGCATTTATAGACTAAATTACATTAGAGACTTTTTTTAAGAGACTGTAAAAAAAATATAACTCACGCATTTCCCTATCAGTTTGCTGAAGGGCTTCATGATGAAGGACGAGATGAAGCCGCTCACATACATCACCAGCGGGATGGTGGCGATGTAATTCTGCAGGAACAACAAGACATGGCGGAGGGCCACGGTTGAGGCTCTACGACAGGTGAGTGGCGAAGGCATTCGCAAAGGTGGTCTGTTCATTTAGCTGTGGTTGAGCTAAATGAGCCGATCAAATGGAGTTCACTGAAGTGAGCTTTCTCGTGGTCTTACCTTTGGTAGCAGGAGGGTGTTGGTGAGGTACATGGATATATAAGTCTGAGACAGGTTTACGATCAGGCGCGTACACATGTAAACAACAGCCACCTGGTGAGCAGAGAGAAGAATACAAACTTCAGTTTGTACAACCAGCACAACAAAGCAGCTCCCTGTTCGAGGGCATTTGCATCTGTTCCTGTAATAACCCTTGGACGGCCTGACAGCCGTCTTCATGAACTGCTCCACAATTAACAGAATCACCACCACACCCACCACACCCAGGAAGGGCCAAGCTCACACTGATGCAGGGAAAAGCTCTAGTTATGACTACAACATGCTAGCAATTTAAGTAACACAATAACTGCTTATAATATCGTCATGAGTTTGTTTTACTGGAACGTAGTTTCTGAGAAGCTCTTCATTGTAAAGATTCTACGAAAACCTGAAAGCTTATTGGGCAAGAGTGTCACCCGGTAGAACACGGTAGTGTCACCCGGTAGAACACGGTAGTGTCACCCGGTAGAACACGGTAGTGTCACCCGGTAGAGTGTCACCCGGTAGTGTCACCCGGTAGAACCCGGTAGTGTCACCCGGTAGAGTGTCACCCGGTAGAACCCGGTAGTGTCACCCGGTAGTGTCACCCGGTAGTGTCACCCGGTAGAGTGTCACCCGGTAGAGTGTCACCCGGTAGAGTGTCACCCGGTAGAACCCGGTAGTGTCACCCGGTAGAACCCGGTAGTGTCACCTGGTAGAAGGACGGCTCCCTGAGCCAGTGCTGCCACTGCAGGGCGGGCGACGTCACCGCGGAGCGAACGAGAAGAGGCTGGCACTCTCCTTCACTGGAGCCATCTTCCTCATCCTCGCTGCCCCTGGCCTTCGTCTCTCGTGTACCCAGGTGGAAGATCAGGGAAAACAGTGCTCCAATGGCCAGCACTATCAGACTCAGATTCTGAAAGAACATCGTATTGAGAAGGTATTGCTGTGTTGGCAGGTTGCAGAAACAGAGAAGGAAAAAAACACTTGCCAGAAATTATTATTAACTTTATTAAACCAGGAAAAAAAAACAGGACCTCAAAAGGTCATTAAGACAGACAGAGGCACACCAAATCCAAACGTGTAGAATCATAAGTTCTCCGTGAAAAGGATCATTACCCCAACAAGACACAAGACCTCACCTTCTGAATACAATGACAAGTTACACGTAGTGTGGACTAGCCGTGGTCTCAATACATTCTGGGTGAATGATAATAAAAACTAATGCTAGATGTGTTCAACATAAAAACAGTTGACTGCTTTTTAACCTGTAAGCAAAACAGAAAGTAGTGGAATGCATGCAAAGAAGAGGAAGTGAAAATGCCACCTTTAAATAGCCTACTTTACAGAACAGCCTACTTCACAGTGTGTTTTGTGGTAATTCTTCAAGGGCTGGAGAACAAGGGAGTTTATGTATAAAATTTTCTTTAACAGATTAACGCTGCTCTTTAAGGGCTTATATGTCAACAAATTCAAAGGGTTTATTGAAATGAAGCATTAAACCACATCTCACTGAGCTTGTTCAACAGACACTGGTTACACTTACCCTGAAAACAGGGATGTCAACGGGGCCGAGACCGTCCACGAGCGACGGGTCCTGCCCAGACTGGAAGTGGAACAGAACCCATGCCACCGCATACACGGTGATGTTGGCGATGACTGTGAACGCATACCTGTTGGACCAGAGTCATGCTTACAGCAGAGCATGAGGTGTAACCAATAAAACCCCCGTATGTGACCAAGAACTTTCCACACGTTCGTAAGTAAATGATTGGCCGAGAATTACAGTAAGAGATCAGGCGATACCTGTATGCGGTCAGCTCCACTTTGGCATGTTCAGACGACACAAGTTCGGGGATTAGGGACAGATGAGAGATTTGTGTGGCAGCCCAGCCAAACTGGAAGATGACGATGAAGGGTATGAAGTAGACGAGACTAGCCCACTGTGGGGTGAACTGCTCACACCCGATACACTTGTTAAATATGAACGGGAAGGACAGCAACACACAAACAGTCCCTGCAAGGAGGAAAAAAAGAAAAACATGTTAAAATCTTGACACATCCAAACGTGTGGCACCAAGAGCCACTTGACTTCAACACATCAGATGCATTTTAACATGTATGGACTCTTGAATGTAGAAACACGGCGGTACACATGCGTGCATGTGTCGGTACCGGTACCGGTGCCTCTCACCTATCAAATGCCAAGACTTCCTTTTCCCGTAGGATCCGAAGCCAGGTGTCCTGTCAGACTCGTAGCCGATGAGAGGCGTGCACACCCCGTCCGCTATCTGACCCACTAAGAGCAGCACGCCGGCGTACGTGTTCTGAAAGCCCAGGACGGAGTGGTAGAAGACCAGCAGGTAGGTGAACCACATGGACGCGCACAGGTCGTTCAGGAAGTGACCCACCGCGTACCCGAGCCGCTTGGAGCAGGGCAGCCCGCTCGGGGGTGACCCAGACATGACCAACCACCCCCACCGCACCTCTCTCTCTAGGTCCTGTTCGGCATGTGGTCCTGGGCGGCGGCGCTCGGCCGTTTTAAGGCGGTCACGGCGAGACCAAACCGCCCATGCCGCGTTAGGCTGGAGTTACACTCTCGTCCCGGTCTGGAGTCGATCAGCTGACTGGAAGAGCGAGTGGGCGGGGCCTAAATACCAAACCCCTCAGGACTTTTACTACGCTGCAAAGTACATACAAGATCCACCATACATACATTCCTTCAACCTAAAATCCTTCTAAACACTGCCGACATAGATAGTTAATAGTTTATACATGTCTGAAACCCCACAGGGCCGCATATTTTAGCAGCAGCAAATCCCGCTTCCGGGTTATATGAGGCAGGAAGTGCGGATGGCGCGCGGAGACTTTTCGCTCGTGACTAGGGTGTACTTGATGACGCGTCGCGAAAATGACGAAACCGCGGTGGCTCCGCCCCTGCGCGAGGGCCCCGCGCGCTGTCGCTTCGCGAGCTCGTGCACGTCTCGAATTTTGTAACTTCGCGCGCGTCATGTTTGCCGGGTTCATACACCTTTACAAGGTGGAATTAAAGCACTTGAACGTCACTTTCAAGTCCATTTCAATATTTCCCAGCACGTTAAACTTAATTAAGTTAAATATTTATACATATACTCGAAATGATTCGAAATAATTCGCTTTTAATCACATTATTTAATGGTGGTTTATTTTCAAAACGTCCAATCTTAACTTCACGTTCTCTCATGTTTCGTCCTGGAATTACAAGAGGCTCGTATTTGTTAACGTAATACAAGAGAACGTAATATCTGTTCAGTCAGACAGATATTTGTTGTGAAACGAAGTAGTTACAATATCAAGCATTTTCAAGTACTTTAGCCTAAATACCAGCACTTTTCAAACCTGGAACACAGTGCAACATTAAAGTTCATCAGGTAAATGTTCCTTCCCCTGTTTTTGAGGTGTGTTTCTTTATACTACCACACAGGGCCGGAGTGGGACACTATTTCAGCCCGGGAGTTTCATGCCCAAATCCGGCCCAAAATTATTTTTCCCTCCCAATCGGCCCAAACTAGAGACTGACATGAGCCGGCCCATCGGGAATCCTCCCGAATCTCCAGATTAGCCACTCCGGCTCTGCTACCACAAATCGTTTCGGACAACACTGCAAAGAATGTGACGCTTTCGCGCGGAGTCGCGCGCTACGGTCACGCGCGAAAGTACCCAGCCCTGGAAATGATTGAATAATCACGAGCTGCGAGTGTGCCCATCATCTCCTGAACGACCTTTCGTCTTTTTCATACTAGGTTGTTCGTACTTTGCGAAAAACTGTTGTGTCACTATATGGGAAGCAAAATAGCATATAATACTTACACAATGCAAGCCCGTTAGACATTAGATCTTTTTTTAAGAAAAAGTACAGGACATTTTCAATGTGTCAGTGTGTTTGTTTTCCAGAATTTTATCACCTCTTCAGATTTAAAGGAGCAATCATTAGTTTTTACCACTAAAATGAGCAAATAATTTATGAAAGTGGTTTGTTTTTACCTTTTTTTTTTCAAAAAAGCATTCAGCACACATCAGATAGTGTCAAATTGCTTCGTAGTCCTCAAATGAACTAATTTATGCGCCACACACACGGCGGGCCATGATTTAAAAACGTTTTCAGTACAGACACAACATGGCTACCAGATGGCAGGTTCAAATGTGAAGAATCATGGAAAAATTATTTTAATTTTATTAATTTGTTTTTCTACAGCTCACTCAGCTAAATTTACATCATGTCCCCTTTACAAGCTATTCAAAAGTTAGAGGGGGCCAGGCTTCACACACTGGCACAGAAACATCCATGTTCTCATATTAGTGTCTCGAGTGGGTCAGTATTTTTAATCCACCAGAGTGTAGATTTAAACGAGGGTCTTTCTTTGCTTCAGTTTTGACTTTACTAGCCAACTGACATGCAGCCACTGTGAATCAAATATTTGCTTCACCTGGTAGGTGAACTCAGGTACTTCCAGTGACTTTATAGGAGACAGAACGCAACACCATATGAGGCATAGAAGAAAAAAGCAACATTTAATAGGTATGTAAATCATCATACATCCTCTCTGATAGGCAACCTCTGTTACTGGTTATAAACCCATATATTCATTTCATTTGACGCTAACTATGATGCCATTTACAACAGTAAAAGAAATGCCAACTGACTCCATCGCGCCGGCCCAGGACTGCACAGTAGAGACCGAACAAAGACGGAACTGAGAACGGGCTGTGGGCTCCTGAACTGGGTAAGCATCTCAGAGAGGGACACATTAGTGTTAAAACGCTTTACTCAGAAAGGCACAAACTATGGATCCCAGGTAACGCAAATCTATTGTGGGGGAGGGGAAAAAAAAAAGAAAAGAAAGCACAACACATCCCCCCCGCCCCCAAAAACGCTTCACGTTTGTCCCTATTGGAGAGACCAGCCTGCTGGAGAAATGAGCCCATATCAAGTTCAGCGTTCTGCTCAACACCCCACCCCTGCGCTTATACATCGCAAATGGAAATGCCTATTTATTTTTTTCCTCTGCTTTCAAAAGTGCAAGTCAAAAGAAGAGAGATTTTATGCATTTCTCTCCATCTTCCACAGTACCTGAGATCAGCCACTGTGCTGCACCGTCCACAAAACTGGGGGGAGGAGGAGGGGGGGGGGCAGGACACAGAAGAGCAATTTAAAAACAAACAAACAAAAATCTAAAAGTGTCCAACGCGGGGAGAGCAGATCTCGAACAACTTCATTTTAAATTATAAAAAGAAAAGGACAGACCATTTACACAAGTGGATTGTTTCTGGCATTCTTGACATTTCTCCCTCTCCAACTCCAAACTCAATGCATCAGTCAGCAGTCCTCCAACGTCCCACTGTGATCCCATGAGCTAAAATGCCACGTAGCACATCTCGCTCGTCCAGAAGTTGTGTGTGGTTTCAACGTTTGTTTCAGTCTTTCGATAAATGTCTTCCATGTGATCTAAAATACAAGTTTAAACTGTTCCGTCTCTGGTCAGGCCCTGAAACACATAGTCACATTCGCTTCTCATGTCAGTCCCTTCACCAGTCTCACACATACAAACACAATTACACCTCTGAACTGTTTCCTCTAAAAGACAGTGGATCCTCAGGTGCTGCAGGTGAGGCAGTGAGTGTTCTGCAGTGCAGGATGTTTGGAACACACACACACACACACACACACACACACACACACACACACACACACACACACACACACACACAGGAGTGCGCTGCACCCCTGCTCCAGTTCATTTCCCTCCTTCCTCCGTTCTCGTGTTATTTTTCTAGTTTAGATCACACCGGTGAGTGAAACATGTCTCGACGAGCCTCTACTCTTCATTTGTGTCTCTGGAGGATTTTCCTCTTCCTCCTCTTGAAGAAGCAACAGCACCTTAAATGAAGAAACAGGAGGTTAGAGATGGTTAGAGATGGTGAGAGATGGTGGGAGATGGCAAAGTAGTTTTGCATCTGCTCCCATGTTCGTTTTGTTTAGAGGATAAACGGCAAATTTGGTGTTGGCACCAAATTACTTGTAAAAATATCTAAACTATTAAGTGAAGCTGTGGAGACCAATAACCAAACTCACTAGTTGACCATCTTATTGGACACCATTTATATCACCAACACGACTGCATGCGTTTCATGTCAGATTTGCCATTAGCTGCTGCTTAGCCTTCAACTTAAACCTGCCCGTCTTCAAACTTTCATCCTTTCCATTAGGTTGATGGATGAGCAGAGCCATTTATTTATAAATCAGTTCAGGGAAAAACAAAACCTGCCACACACACACACACACACACACACACACACACACACACACACACACACAACACCAACAGCATCTCTCGCTGCGGTTCAGATGATCCTGACGAGGACGAGCGGATGCTCACTTTGTATCGTCGGTGACCTCCACCTCAGCAGGGGCAGTGATGGGGGCGTTGGAGTGTCCCGCCGTGGGGTCGTCCGTGTTCACCTCACCGTTGGTCGAACTCATTACCTGAGATAAAACCACGAGAGTACAACTGACCGAAGGGCCCCGCAGACAGCAGATACGTCAACTTGCGTTGCAGTTTAACTGATTAGCTGTTCAGGGTGCATATTTTAAAAGGGGAATCAATAATCTATCACTAAGCTACAAACCAGTGTAAACCAGAAACTCAAAAAAAAGAGTAAATCTGGGCAAGGTTTCCCAAAAGCGTCATAACACAAAGACGATCGTTAGGTAGGGCAGGGTGTCACACTCAACACGTTTAAGACAATAACATGTTGAAATGATGAACAGCTGAACCCTGTGGAAAAGGTTTGCTTCCCAGCAGCTAAGTTACATTCCCATGTCTCTACGTAGCACTAAGATATACAGCGAAATCACCAGATGCTCCTTTCACTTTAACACGCATGCAGTGTGTGAGGTAGACCAGGGAGGAGCACGAGGAAGAGAGGCAGCACATTTAGAGTGGAGAGTGTGTGAAAAAGTGCTTTAGACAGCGTGTTCGTGCGAGAGAGATACACACTGCAAGCTTTTGCGTGCGAGTCTGAGAGAGGTGGGGAAAGAGACCGGGTATTTTTGAGGGAGACAGACGGAGGTACAGGAGTGTGAGAGAGGTGCGAGTGTGTGTGTGTGTGTGTGAGTGTTTGCATGCGAGCCACAGAGAGACATCAATCCCGAGCAGCACAGCGCACACACCCAGTACCTGGACTGAGCCCCCCAGCCTATCGGCTGTGAGGTGCGACCCCAGAAGCTCTCTGTTGGTTAGAGGAGTTGGCTGGGATTCACTTCCTTTGGGTTCTGACGACTGGCACGACAGCAATGGGCAGGGAATGGGTGGGGTGGGGGGGGTGGGGGTGGCAAAGGTCACAAGAGGTGGAGATGGAGTAAGGTGGGGGTGAAAAGGAAACAAAGAAAAACAAAAACAACAGAAAAGTTTTAAAGAGGATTACTCCCCGCGCAGAAGCAGACCACTGTAGCTAACGGAAGGAGAGGTGAGACGGTGCATGAGAGAGAGAGAGAGACGGAGAAGGAGCACGCGGCATGCAGAGGAGACGGGCCTCGTACGACTGGGGTGGAAAACCTCCGCAGGTCTTCAACACGGACGCATGCACCTACGGTCACACACAGAGTTACCATGCCAAAACAAGAAACTCCAGAAGACTCTTTAAAATGCACTTATTTGTGTCGCACCAAAGTCCAGCCTAGCCTTTAGACAAAATGACATTTGGAATGATTATTGAAGTGGCCGCAGGGGTCACAGCCTAAATACAAATAAAGTTTCAGTATCAACAACCACCAACATATGGCAGGGTTGCCTCAACTTACAGCAAGGAAATAACAGGAGGTTTGAGACTCGTAGCCACACAAGACAGTGGCTCTGTGTCGGTGAGCGCTGAGGTTAACTCCCATAACGGCGCACACATGTACTTATTTTAGTTACCAGATGCACAGTACTGCACACCTACCTCCATGGAATCATAACTGTGCATTTTAAAGTAGTCGGGTCTTCCTCTTGCTTAAGCAAATATGACCACAGCATGCATGAGAAGGTCGTCAACTGAGCCCATCTAGTAAAATCACTGTTTCCATTACAGAGGTGAACTTCTGAGACGCGTCCATTACCCTTAAGAAACCGTGTAACACCAGGCCCTCATCATGGAATCGTCATCTAAACACACGCTTGCTTTTTGCATTCTTGTAAATGAATATGTGTGTGCGTGTGTGTGTGTGTGTGTGTGTGTGTATACCTGGTTTTTGGTCTGCTGCTGTGCTTTTTCCCTGCTGCTGGGCTGCAGTGGAGTATCTGTGTGAATGGGTCCTATTGGGGTCGGCTGAACGCAGCAAGTAGCGAGAAAAGCGATAAACAAATTCACTAGTGACTCAACACACAGAACGTTCTTTTCAAAGTGTCATTTTTTTATTTCTACAGCTCGTATCGGGCTCCTGTCGGGACGTACCAGGGGCTTGCCAACCCAGTCATACTCGTAGTCGAACACGTAGCCATTCCTGTCAAAGAGGTCTGTGAAGAGTTTACGCAAGTAGTCATAATCAGGTTTTTCAAAGAAGTCCAGCCTCCGGACGTAACGCAGGTAAGTGGCCATCTCTTCTGTGGGGTGAAGCCAGAAACGACGTCAGGCGTAGGAAGATGATCGAAGCAGTATGCCCACAAACACTGGGGTTAAAAAAACAGCTGCAAACCAATTACCTTTATGCAAATTGGATAATAAGGTCATGCGCTAATAGGGCTACTATTAGCATTTATTCTTTTGTTTGTTTGTTTGCTGAAGTAGAACCCAACACAAACCTGGGAAGCTCTCACAGAGCACTTCAATCGGAGTCGCTCTTTTTGTGTCTCCTATCTTCTGATAGCGCTCCTTTAGCGTGTCTGCCTATGTAAAAAGATAAATATATATGAAAACAAGAGAGAAAGATATTGAAGGCGAGAGGGAGACCGCGTACGTGTCCTTACATGAAATAGCAGTGTGCATCGTAACGTTTTAAACACCGTTTTCTCCATGAGTCACAGAGTCATTTCAAAATGTTTCAAAAGGCTACGTAACAAACCATTTGGAATATTTTGGTTCTGAGCCCTTTTAAATGGGTCAGCCGGGCCTGTGGTTACCTCCCTAG
This sequence comes from Brachyhypopomus gauderio, assembly GCF_052324685.1. Lineage (NCBI taxonomy): Eukaryota > Metazoa > Chordata > Actinopteri > Gymnotiformes > Hypopomidae > Brachyhypopomus > Brachyhypopomus gauderio. The sequence goes on from NC_135226.1 coordinate 3,100,387, forward strand.
CGTCTGCATCAGCAGATAGAGGCTATCTCTGTGGCATTAGAGATAAGGGAGCTCTCAAAGTCTCCACTAACTGAAAACAAATCCGGCTCACGGTCTTTACCGCATCAGGCCAGTTTATTATCAAATCATCTTGTTGCTCGCTGACCTTGAAACTTCTCCCCAAATCCTTCAGAACATATTACATGTATGTTCCGGCAGTCTGGAGCACGTACGCAGTGTATCATGACGTTACAACAGGGGACACCAGAAACAAACATCATACAGTTCTATCGTGCTCAGCTGTACTCCCCAATAAAATGCTTTTTAGCATTCAGCAGACTTCTGAAGTCCTGAGTGTTAAAGCTGAATATGTTTCTGTGCCGAGTCACATGACAGCATGGCGTCACCAGCGGGATCGGGCTTGTGTTAAACGTGCAATATCCCCCTCACCCTGTTCGTCACGCTAAGAGAAATGGGAAGTCCGTCTCACACAGGTATTTTATAGGGATGCACCGAAAATTCGGCCACCGAAAATTTTCGGCCGAAATGGCTTAAATTTGCATTTTCGGTTTTCGGCCGAAATACTTTCATCACCGAAACAACACGGCCGAAACAATGTGTTGTGATGACGCAAACAAAAATCGCCTGCACGTGTTTATTTGGATAAAGCTAGCAAAAAAGTTTTCCAGTGATGGTGCCAAGGAAAAGGACATTACACCAAAAATTATGGAACTCGTTGCCTTAGATGATCAGCCGTTCTCTGTCGTAGAGGATGCGGGATTTCGTAGGCTAATAGAGAACATTGAGCCCCGTTATGTTTTGCCGAGCAGACGACATTTCTCAAAAGCGTGTTTACCTGAGCTGTTTAATGTTGTTGCAACTCACGTCACGTTTTTATGAGAGAATTTATATTTATCTTTCAGGCCAGTCAGTTATAATTAAATTTAACTCGAATAAAATACATATATATATCCTCTCAGATAAAAACGGTCTGGAAGCGAGTTAAATTTAATTAATGGTCGACCATTGTCAGCGTTATCGCCGTTAACGGCCCACCACTAATTTTATTTTATAATATGCATTACTGTAATGTCAGTGCTAAATACATATTTTCAAATCAAATTTTGTAGTTGATTTATTCTTTGAATAGCAATGCTTTGATTTTAGTGAGGTTAGCCATAAATCCAATGTTACTAATAATTGGCATAATGTATTTCGGTTTTTCGGCTTTCGGCCTTGGTTTCCTCATTTTCGGTTTTCGGTTTCGGCTAAGAATTTTCATTTCGGTGCATCCCTAGTATTTTACATTCTCAAAATTGTTGCCAGTTTGCATGTCACTTCCGAGTGTATATACAAACAGGTGCATGTATTCACCTCCAGTTGTGTATTCGTGGGCCACACCTCCTTCAGTCAAATGCCAAAGTGAACTTGGTTTTGCATATTAAATATTAGACCTGTTTAATGGAAATGTCTAAATGTACATTTTACCTGGATTGTAAGATTGTATATTAAGAATCTTAGTAACGTCTGAGCCCAGTGTACCAGGTTTAATGGAGCAGTAATGTTCAGAGCTCTCAGGCCTTGGAGAGAGACGATGTGGGAAATACTGCCCCCGGCATTTATACATTTAATGTCACCATTTCTGGTTATTACCAAAACCTGCTCAGAAGCCTGAGGCATGCATGTGAATATTATATTCCTCCTTTTTTTGTCCATGTTATCAAGAATATAGACCTCTAAATGTATTTGCCCACTATTACTTCAGTACTTAAAGCAAATGAGCCATTAAAAACACCTGATTTATGGTTCTTGTACTCATAGATGACAGTGCACAGCACATGTTCTATGGTGGTTGTAGGCAGTGTTTCTGAACCTTCATGTTTTTGCTCCATTCTGTCTCACTGCACTCTTGAACCAAGCCATTCGGAACACAGAACAGCTGTTAACAGGTCTGCTATCAGCTAGATTACAGCAAACATGTGGACTGTCTGCTAGTCAACACATACATGTGATGGTTGGAAAACTCACTTGCATTTATTGGCCTTCAGTGAAATCGGTATTGTAAATGTCAGTATCACAATAATGTTCATCAAACGATGTATTGTGCGACCCTTGCTCCTACCTTCAGGCCTTGCCAGGGGAGACTGCCTCGTAAGAAATACATGAACATGTGACCCAACGCCTCCAAATCATCTCGCCTGCTCTGTTCTGTAGGACGGGAGAAAGGCAAACCATCTAAATGAAGACTCAATAAAAGACTAAGGCTTTGTTTAGTTTGGTGAGCGGTTCTGTAGGCTCCAGAAGGTCCGATCTCTCACCTTTGCCCAGGTGTGTGTTGATGCTCATGTAGCGGGCCGTGCCCGTCAGGCTCTTGTGTTCCCGGTACGGGATGTGTTTTTTGGTCTCGGGGTCGATGTACTCCTTGGCCAGGCCGAAGTCGATGATGTGGATGGTGTGCTGCCTCTTGCTTCCGGGCCGGCCCACCAGAAAGTTCTCCGGCTTGACGTCCCTGTAGATGAGACTCCTGGTGTGGACGTACTCCATCCGGGTGATCTGTGGTGGGGACAGGACCGATCGCAGAGCTCAGCAGTCAAACAACCACCTACTCTTAATGTACGGCTAAAACGAGCCAATGGAAACACATGGTGCCACGCTTTGCTCTTTCTTCTTCCCCGTGTTAAAGTGAGGCCTCACCAGCTGGATGGCGATCATGAGGACGGTCTTGAGGGAGAAGGTGCGTTCACACAGGTCAAACAGATCCTCCAGACTGGGGCCCAGCAGCTCCAGCACCATGGCGTTGTATTTACCACACGGGCCAAAGTAGAACACCTGGGGAACACCCTCTGTCACACACACGCACACACACAGTACAGATACAGGTGAAAATGGCTTGAAATACATACAAGAATTGACAAATACCCAAGCACCACATACCTAATTAACACGATTAACTGCAATTTTGATTCATATTCATTTAAGTTAATTGCAAAACATCAATTTATGGGTTTGGGTTCAGGGGGGGTTGTGGCGGGACTGGGGAAGCGTGCGGCCAGCGTGCGGCCCTTTGTCTGCGCTACTCTGAGGTAGACAGACAGCATGACACAGAGGACCCGGTGCACTGGCTGAGGGACGGTCAGCAGACATCTGGCCATGAGCGTTTGGTGAGGGACGGTCAGCAGACATCTGGCCATGAGCGTTTGGTGAGGGACGGTCAGCAGACATCTGGCCATGAGCGTTTGGTGAGGGACGGTCAGCAGACATCTGGCCATGATCGTTTGGTGAGGGACGGTCAGCAGACATCTGGCCATGATCGTTTGGTGAGGGACGGTCAGCAGACATCCGGCCATGATCGTTTGGTGAGGGACGGTCAGCAGACATCTGGCCATGATCGTTTGGTGAGGTCAGTGTCCCTTCTGCTAGTCTCAACAAGTTATGAAAGTTATTAAAATAAACGTAGTACAGTAGTACCATGTCGTATGTATCCACCTCAAACTGTAATGAGGCAGAAACCAGTCTGGCCCTTAGGGCAAATATACAACATGTTGTGTTTGAGGTTTAAAAAAAAAAAAAAAGGATTAATCTAGTTTCTACAACAGGTCTCTGTCCTAGTAGCATAGTAAAAGGAGCCGATAAATGCCTAAAAACACATGGTTTCTTAGATTTGTAGGGTTTTAGAAACCTGTTCTTGTTTCTCTGTGTCTGTTTATGCCATAAATGTAAATGTTTACATTTTATTTTAAAAGTTACATGTGTGGTAAAACATGTCTCTGTGGTAAACTCTGATTGCAACTTATTCCTTAAGCTGCAGTTAATGCCACCCCTGATGTCTAAGGTTCTGTTCCATTATCAGGAGATTAGGAGTTCAAATCCTGACCCAGTCACAGCCAGTCGTGGTCAGAAGCATTTCTCATGAGATTGTTGTTGTTTTTTTACTTCAGTTTGCAGGTGGAAACTGACTAAACAGAAAGTATAAAAGCAAAAGCACAAAAACGCTACCACACACATCCGCCTTAGATGCAAAATCTCTCGCTGTGGATCAGACCTATCAGAACACGTGTGTGAACAGCACAGCTAATTTAGCTAAACCCTGATCAGAAGATATGGAGAGGCCAAACCCAAATCAGTAGAAAATAAAGAGCCCCAATCTTACAATGAAATACATGAATCTGGACGATTAATTGGACATTAATAACTACTGTGGATGCAAAATATATAACTTTAAATAAATAAGTATACACAGAGAGAGGCTGGGAGTATAAGAGTGCAAGCTAGTGAAAATAATGAACTGTAGATTGAATTCTCAAAATTACATAAATAATAACTTACCCGAGTTTCCCAACTGTTTGTAGAACCTGTACTCAAGATGGAGTTGGGGTGCCCTGGATTTGATTGGCTCCTGTTGTGGGCGGGGTTTGGGATGGGGGGAGGAGCATTGAAAACAGAACACAGAAGCGTGTTTCTTCATTGCTAATCAAGACACTTGTCCTATTGCATACACCGTTTAATATTGATAAATGCAACAAAAGTTAATTTGACAATTCTATTTAAGCTACATTAGTGTCACAGTGCTATAGCGAAACCCAATATAGTACAGTTATGTACTGGCATTATTCAAGATCTTACATAATTCATATTTATTTTTATTATGGGATCCATGCTCCAAAAATATTGGTGTGCAGTTTTTTGTAGACACTATAGCAATGGTTGTGATGCATCAGTGTGGGTGCAGCTATGCACAGCTCTGTAGACGTGTGTGAGGACACGTGTGTATGTGTGGGGACACGTGTGTATGTGTGTGTGTGTGTGTGGGGACACGTGTGTATGTGTGTGTGTGTGTGTGTGGGGACACGTGCAGCACAGGATGCTTTGGGCCAAATCCATGGGTGCACATGGCCACTTGTGTCTGTGCCTGCAGTAGATGGTCCTCGTAGTGTGTGTGTGTGTGTGTGTGTGTGTGTGTGTGTGTATATATAAAGACACCATCCTCACAGCCCGAGTCATCACGGACACCAGCAGCAGCTCTATGAGCGTGCCAAGATGAAGAATGGTGTGTGTGTGTATAAAGATACCATCCTCACAGCCCAAGTCATCACGGACACCAGCAGCAGCTCTATGAGTGTGCCAAGATGAAGAATGGTGTGTGTGTGTGTGTGTATATACAAAGACACCATCCTCACAGCCCGAGTCATCACTGACACCAGCAGCAGCTCTATGAGTGTGCCAAGATGAAGAATGGTGTGTGTGTGTGTGTGTGTGTGTATATATAAAGACACCATCCTCACAGCCAGAGTCATCACTGACACCAGCAGCAGCTCTATGAGTGTGCCAAGATGAAGAATGGTGTGTGTGTGTGTGTGTGTGTGTGTATAAAGACACCATCCTCACAGCCCGAGTCATCACTGACACCAGCAGCAGCTCTATGAGTGTGCCAAGATGAAGAATGGTGTGTGTGTGTGTGTGTGTGTGTGTGTGTGTGTGTATAAAGACACCATCCTCACAGCCCGAGTCATCACTGACACCAGCAGCAGCTCTATGAGTGTGCCAAGATGAAGAATGGTGTGTGTGTGTGTGTGTGTGTGTGTGTGTGTGTATAAAGACACCATCCTCACAGCCCGAGTCATCACTGACACCAGCAGCAGCTCTATGAGTGTGCCAAGATGAAGAATGGTGTGTGTGTGTGTGTGTGTGTGTGTGTATAAAGACACCATCCTCACAGCCCGAGTCATCACTGACACCAGCAGCAGCTCTATGAGTGTGCCAAGATGAAGAATGGTGTGTGTGTGTGTGTGTGTGTGTGTGTGTGTATAAAGACACCATCCTCACAGCCCGAGTCATCACTGACACCAGCAGCAGCTCTATGAGTGTGCCAAGATGAAGAATGGTGTGTGTGTGTGTGTGTGTGTGTGTGTGTATAAAGACACCATCCTCACAGCCCGAGTCATCACTGACACCAGCAGCAGCTCTATGAGTGTGCCAAGATGAAGAATGGTGTGTGTGTGTGTGTGTGTGTGTGTATATATATATATATAAAGACACCATCCTCACAGCCAGAGTCATCACTGACACCAGCAGCAGCTCTATGAGTGTGCCAAGATGAAGAATGGTGTGTGTGTGTGTATATAAAGACACCATCCTCACAGCCCGAGTCATCACTGACACCAGCAGCAGCTCTATGAGTGTGCCAAGATGAAGAATGGTGGAACAGGGGGCAGAATGGAAAAACCTCACACACAAACAAATAAATAAATAAAGCACAAAGAGCCCAGGATGTTCTGAATCTCCACCAGGGAAAAGCCTGACTTACAAAACCTTTAGGCTTCTAAGAGCCAAAACTGAGTCAAACGACAAGCAGAAGGGTGAATTACCCACCTCAGTCTATGCCACGCACAGACACGATAAAAGTCCCAAGCCCTACTCAAGAGCTTTATTTTTTATGTGTATATTAAATCTATGGTTGAACAGAAGAAAAGTAACCCATATCAAAAGTAACTAACATTTGAAACCACTGAATTCAACATGTTTGAACATGGACCTTGCATAAATGGTTTATCTGCAATGGCAAATGCCAGATTAAAACAAACAAAATATTTATAGAATATTTTGTTGTGATCAGTATTTAATATTATCTAAGATCAGCATCCAAATGGTCTAAGAACATGAAACATGTCCACTGAATATGTGACTCATTCATGACGCCAGCAACCTCCAGCAATCCCAGATTAACCAAAAATATTACACATAAAAGAAAGAAACAAAGAAACTTAGAGAAATAAAAAAAAAACAAGTAATGCGACCAGTCACATAAAAATGTACTTGAGCACAACCTCATATGAAATTTAAACGCTACAATTCGCTGCTCAGTTTGTGTTAGGTAAGTAGGCCTAAATCCAAACAAAAGAACAAAAAGTTCTAAAACTTACCAACCATAAATTAATGCTCAAACTGAACTAAAAAGGAAGCACAAAATCAAATAAACCATGGGTTGGAAATAAGCTACACGCACACAAAAAAAAAGGCTAAAACAGAATGTTATATATGCTTACCAGTTTTATGGCCACATATTCATTAGTATAGAGGTTCTTCCCAAGCCGAAGCTCCCCAAAGTTCCCACATCCAATCTTCTTCCCCACCCGGAAGTTGGGGCCGACCATGAGGACCCCCGAGTTGGTGCCCGAGCTGCGGCCCCCATGAGCTGTCCTGCCCCCCCCAGTCTTGGACATTCTCTTGGCCTCCTCCACCTCCGCTTTCCCCCCTCCTCCTCCTCTCTTATCAAAATCCATAAGCTTGTGATACCCCGGCCTCTCCACGGTTACTCCACTGCCATAAAAACCAGAATCACTAAAATGTCGATCAACAGGGGTGCGGGAGGGGGGGGGAGGTGGTGGGGGGGGGGGGCCGGGACAACGCGGGGTGAGGTGCCCCCAGAAGAGGGCCGAACGCGTGAGGACTTCGCTCCACGTGTGATCTTTACCGAGCGGAGATGGACGTTGGAAATACCAGGTTCAAAATGGAGACTCCAATGGCTTCCTCAGGTTTTGCATCGTCCTTGAATTCCTACTTCAAAAACACATGTTTACAAACAAATCTTCACCGTCCTAGCTTCTGGATCCAAGATGCACCGTGCCGGTGGGTTCCATCCTCGTCGCCCCCTCCTGGTTATTACGCTGAACTGCGTCAGGCATTCCTCCAGTATAGAGAGTTGTATTCCAGCAGTATTGTTGTACTCCACCAGTTTTAAGAGGAAACATTCAGCTGTCCTGGAACACCTGCATTAAAGAGAAAATTCTACATCAACACTTATTCTTACAAACTTTTTAAATGATTGTAGTGTCGTTTTAGAGAGTGACATTGTGAGATATTCATTGTATATTTGAGAGCGAGGAATGATTGACACCCAAGGTGACAGCACAGCCCTGAGCCAGTAAACGTTACTGATCTCCAAAACCCTTCAGTAAGTGCAAGTCAGTAAACAAACATGGATTGCAAAAGTCCGGCACGAGTCCACACAACAATTTGCAACATTGCATACTAGAGCTGGGCGATATGGCCCTCCAAAAAAATCTTCGATTAATTTTTTTTAAATCCGATTTTCGATTTTAATAGATTTATTTTCCTCTACTAAAAAACTACAGATGATAAAGGAATGGTAAAAAAAATTTTTAATTTATTTTTCACTTAAATTTCCCCTTTGGGGTTAAAGTGCAAGCAGAAACAAATTGTAAACAAGTGAGAACATTCAGTAACTTTTAGAAGGTTTTCTCCAACATACTTTAAGCATTGACACAATGCAACCTCAAACTTAAAATAAATAAATAAAACACACCCTCAAAAAATAAATAGATATAAATAATTTGGTGCCCTTTAATAAAATGGAAAACAAATACAATTGAACAATTCTTGCATGTTGTACTGACAGTCACGCTGTCTACATTCTGATTAAGAACAGGGCTCCCCTCACTTTAGCCTAAATTCCAGCACTTTTCAAACCTGAAACACAATGTAACATTAAAATTCGTCAGGTAAATGTTCCTTCCACTGTTTCTTTATACTACCACAGTTTATACTTTATACTACAATAGTTGCCAGGTTCGCGTTTTCACGCCAAATTGGGCTTGTTTGGAAAATCCAGCCGCGGGTAAAAATTATGGGGTCGCGGGGTGCGGTTTTTTGGTCTACTTTTGAGTTGGGCTACCGCAGGAGTTACAAGTCAACACTAATAATGGATCGCGATATAATACTTAATTTGTCTCCATTTTACACACTCGCGAGGTGCCCGGAGCCGCGCGCTACGGTCACTCGCGAAAGTATAATCCATTGAAGCGGGTTCGGTGACCGAGGCAGAAACTGCTTAATCCAAAATATCCCGCGGAGGGAAACTTTATTGACAGCGCAACTGAATAGCACTCTTCGCTCTCTCCCTCTATCGGTTTCAAACACCTTACAGCGAGGACTTGTTTGGTCTACATCTGACGCCGCAAAACCGAACCAACTCCAGATCACGGAGCTAGTTGCTCTTTTCTTGGACACAAGTTCCGCCGTCATGTTTGTGTGTGTGTGTTTTGAGGGTGGATGGGTGGGAGGTGCTAAACTCACTGAACTACGGGAGCCCACAGTGCAGCGTCGGTGGTGAAAATTAAATCTCAGAAAATCGATTTTCTTAAAAACACATCGTCCTTAACTGTAAATTCGAATTAATAGATAATATCGATTAATCGCCCAGCTCTATTGCATACTAAAACTTGTCCAAGGATTTGTGGGAGATTTCTGTCTTAAAACAAACACAGCAGAACAGATCCTGTAGTAAATGTGTGGTAGAAATGACAGCAGTAGAAATTCTGATCTCATACTCAATCAAAATTACAGGAGTAAACATCCGTGTTTTCTGGTAGTCTCTTACGACCGGATTACCCAAGATGCATGTTAAAAGCAGGTGTGATCAGGGCTTTAGCTCCTTTCTACATTACATTAACCGTTAGGTTACATATGCAGATACCATGGCTATCTAAGCACAGGCAGTTGACCTGTGATAGCTCAGGATGATCATGTAGGGACTGATTCAATCTCACTACCATTCAGAGGGTTATGGTGCAACTATAAAGCAGGTGTCAAGGCTTCTGATGCATCTCAATTGTTTGGACCACCAAGCAGACCAAACTAGACGAGTCATTTTCATTCACTGACTGATTGAGTCCCAATTTTGAAACATGCCTGTGCAGTAGTTAACTAGGTATCTGACTAAGCAGTTCACACAAGAAAGGGGGAGACATGCATACATAACCACCTTTATTTAACTCCAACACTACTATTAGACTTACAGGAACAACCATCGCCTTCAGAGTTCGGCCTATATAGCCAGATAACTATTTCTCTCCATTTGGCCGTTCTTTTCAAATAAAATTTACGTATAAAGGAAAACAAATATATATATTAATGGTCACAGAATAAATTTAAATTGCCATAAATATGCACCAATTCACTAGAAATTTTGCAGTACTTCTGAGGTATCCAAGTATACTTCCTGAACACAACCATCTGTGACTGGGCATTTGAAGATTTGTTAAGGTTCTGTACAAAAGGTCATACAATGGCCACCATCATACAACAAAAGCAACTACCCGTACACTGGCACACAGAAACATAGTCTGTTCTATGGTTGTGTTTAGGGAATTGAATTATAGTATGTGTGTGTGCGTGTGTGTGTGTGTGTGTGGCAGCTGGGAAAAACTCAAAATGAAAAGAAAGCCAATTCCTGGACATATTTTTCAGGTCCCAAGAAGAGGGCACGTCTGGGAGATGTTAGCATGTGGCTGGAGATTGGAGTTTAGATCAACAATTTACTTAGTTTGTAATGTGGGATGTTTGTAATGATGCAAATGCTCATGCATAATACTGCAACTATGCTTAAACTAGCAGACTCATTCCACTTGCCCAATAAATAAATATTCAACATTTGCTGCTTGGGACTGCTATTAGAAATACTACAGGCATATTTGTTAGCTAGCCGTTACCATATAAGGTCACATTTTAACATAGAAACAGTCAAGCACTTTTGGGGAAATCCTAGGTAGCAATTGTCTTTTTTGTACTAGCTCTGGATTGTTGAAATGCACATTAACAAGAAATTCAAGAAACGTCATATTTAGCATTTATTATTAGCAATAACACCTACGAAGTACAGAGTGGACGTGAATTTTTGGGCACTCTAGGAGGAATATTAGCTTGGAGCCTCAGAACTGAGGTATTTCTCTTGGCATTAAGGCATAGCACACTTCAGTTCTATCCTTCCTTCCTTCCAAGATTTCCACTATAACAGGAAACGACAAAAACCTCACCTGCCAACTGGCAAGTTTCAAGTATCAGCATATATTGCAATAATGTAAAGAGTCAGCATGTAGCTGTAGTAGAACTCAATATGTCCTGAATCCTGAGCTGATGGTTATGTTCCTGAATGTCCTGATAAAGATGTCCCAACATCAATCTCTTGAATTCTTTAAAATTTTACTTATCCATTTACCCATTATTTCACATCAGGTAAATATAAAGATGAATGGCAGTTATAGAGCAATTCCCAGAAAGTAGATAGTAGTCATTGTTCAATACCTAGACAGGAAAAGAGAACTGACAGCTAACAGAGTGTCACTGTGAAGCACCATCTTACATAGCATCACTGCCAGGATTTTGTCTTCTTGTGGTTATCTCCACTAGCACGAAACTGAGCTGAACACTCTCTGATATTTAGTGAGCTGGTGTGACTTGCAGAAACGGTCCTATTATGCTCAAATAATATGCTTCCTTAAACTTGCACTGTACATGGATTTAGCCTATTCTCAGTTTGTAATACTATTTCTTGCTTTTTCCATAATCCTCAATCAAAAACAATAACTTTTGCTTATCTCTGAACCTTATTTTTATGTTAATACAAATAGAAGCAGACTAGTACAAAAAAAATCAGACCAGTTCATTACAATTCTAGACAGGTGTAGCCATCCTAATAATAATATAATACCACTCCAGATTCCATAGGACAGTATACTATAATCAATATCACCATTAGTAATGATAGTGACTAGAAAATGTATATAGCCCAAATACAGACAACTCTTCCTGACAAAGTCCCAATTGATAAGAATTTACACTTTATTCACTGATCCACTATGCATACTCACATATTGATTACTTTCTGATCAACAATTTAATCTTTCTTGAAATCTACACATGCACAGATCCATCCCATTATTATTAGTGACCAGATTTCAAAAAGCCAGCAACAAAAAACAACATTCAGGTGGCGCTTCAACTACTGAATTTAACCATTATATTCAGAAACATCCTTCCAAGAAATAGCCTAAATGATTTTCTAGAAAGGTTATCAATAATATTATAACAGACTGAAAAATCAATATTATGAGGAAAAATCTTATCGTTTCCCACATATAAGAAAAACTAAGATACAGAAAATGAGTGTAAATTAGAACAAATTATTGAGCTAGAAGACACATTAGTAAACAATCCCACAGATGATGTACAAGATGAGCTAAGAAAGTACTAATTCCAGATGAATTAATTGATAATTGATAAACAAGAAAACCAAATTGCAATTACAAAGACTCAAACACAAAAAACCTTGAATAAAGTAAATCAGGAAACATATTAATAACTTCATCAAACAAAAGAAGGAAACAAAGGACCTAGAGGAAATAAAGAACACCTTTAGGATTTAGACCATATACATCAGGCCTGGACAAAACTGAAGATATAAAAACATTTTCATATAAAATTAGTCTACCAAAACTAAGCCGAAAACAAAAACAGAGACTAGAATGCCCCAATCAGATGCCCAATACCAGTGCCCGAGTTTTACGTGTTTGGTCTGTACTTGCAACACCCTTCACTAGATTAGCAGAAGAAATTAAAGAAACTGCCTATAAACCCAATAAAGATCCTGCAGCTAATTGACCATCACTTATTAATACAGATACGAAAATCATAAGTAAGACTGTAGCTAAAAGGATAGAAACCATACCATATGTAATACAGCCCTATCGAACAGGTTTAATGAAGAGGAAACTCATCCACTAACAGATTCATTGACATAATACACTACAAACATCAACAACAAGCAGCAGTTGATTCTACATTTAACACATCATGCAAATTTGGATTTGGAGAATAATTTATAAATTGGATTCATATTTGATATACCTCACCCGCAGCTACAGTCAATATTAACGGGCTTAAATCACGAGAGTTTACATTATATGGAGGAACTGGACACGGATGCCTACCAGGTGCAGCAATAACAGACACCAAACGTAGGGGCACTAAATGAGTTTATATGTGGCCAACATCCTTCTTTTATTACAGCATCCATCATCCTCAATATCAGACCTTATTCTGACTAATCAAAATTGTTCTATAATCTCAGATTACTTGTCAAAATCTACTATCTTGGTGGAAATTCACAAACTGCTCAATCTTGCCAACTAATTACGCCCCCATTTGGAACAACCCTGACTTTGTGAAAGGCATCATCTTAAACATACATTTCAAAATAATACAATGAAACTATTTCCACTATCTATCCACTATCTCAGAAATATGTCACTGGGACAAGGTTTTTAAAAATACCATCAAGTAGCCTAAGATCTGTTTTATGTTTCAAAACTAATCTGCAAGAAATGAGATTAGATTTACCATCATCATTGTATAAACATTGATAAAACTTCACAAATATTTCAAAATCAAACCGACAAACTAGGCAATGAGGGTAAAACTGATCAATTACTCCTAATAATTTCTGGACCCAGATATGCAAAAACAATTTCCATATGGTTACTTGCATGAACTTACAACTCATACAATATAAGAACACATTATACTGGCCGTAGAATGAAAAAAGAGGACCAACACTGACATCTGCAAACCATGCACACAAAACACTGTATATTGTGAAAATGAGATGGTGAAAATGTCCATCACATTAAAATGATACAGAAAGGGGTCTAATAAGGAAATAAGCAAAAAGCAATCTAGGTCTTCCAATCTAAATGAAATTTACTCGAGGTGGAGGACTTAAGGGACATGAAACCAGAAACTGCCTTCCTACAGGAAGCGTTATCTAGTGTTTGAGTTTCAGCTCTAAAAATACATTTCTCTGCAGCTCTGGATGTGACTCGGGGTCGTGTGAAGAGGGATAGCTGTCTTGGCAGGGTGAGGGGCTGGACAAGATAACCAGGATTCTGAGGTCGCTGGACGCAACCTTTTCCACCTCTGGGGTCAAGGGTGGAAAATTTGCACACAGCTACACATGCTTCTACACTACAAAAGTGTCCATTAACTCATGAACACACATACAAGTACTTAGAGAATCTAAAGGTGGCCAATGGCTCCTGGTTCTATGATGTGGAAAGAGACAAGCAGTCCCCATAACACCGAGACAACCCGTTTTGATAATCCCTGTTTCTCTAAGCTGATTAAGTCACTGCTAATCATTCTACATTTCTGGGTTGTCACTCCTTTCGACTCCATTTCCGTTTGTTCAGGCTTCAATTAGTTTGCAGTCAAGCTTTAGATGCATGAGAACACACCACTTATCCCAGCATGTATATAATATATTGTAGGCTCTTACAAGCTGCTTAGAGTATGAATACACACAGAGAAACAAGGCACACCCACTCACTAAAACCAGCTCCAGTTGAACAACCCTGCTGTATCCCTGAAAATGAGCTAGTGTCAGTAAAACTTAAGCAAAACTGTTTCTTGACAATAAAAATGGGATCTCTCGTCAGTGTTATACCAAGATCGGAGTACCGTACACAATATTTCTGCCTTTCACAATGGTCACTATGTCAGATTAGACAATCATAGTGACAAAAACCCTTCCTGTGTCTAGGTAGGGAGAAGGACTGCATTACATGTTTGATGCCTCTGAGCTTCATTCACATCCCTGTCAGAGTTTGTAGTTAGGTGGGAAGAAATAGTCAATTGCAGCTACAGAACGGGTGTGGGAGAACGGGTGTGATGCTGGAGGTTTTGTGATCAGAAAAGAAAGAAAAATGCAACTACGGAGCTGTTCCTGAGGAGGACAGGGTTGTCGAATCTTCAAAAAGAACCTGGGGTAACAAATTGTGCTAACAGATCAAGGACTTCATAGATGGAGCCAAGGCCCAGGTTCACTGTAGATAAATAAAAGGCCTCAGAGGAAACATTATTAGGTTTTAGGACATATATACTGCGATAAACGAAGATACAAACATATTTTAATATCAGTTGATTTCACAATCTATATGACTGAACACCATCCTTCTTTCTCTTCAACAAAGAGCACTCCGTCATTCTACTGGTCAATGTCAATAAACAGATCGTGGGATCCGTCAGACTTGACAAGAAAATACAATAAATTCTGACATGCCAGTCTCTTTGTTGGGGTGGGGTGGCGTATCATATATGCCTAGACACTGTTGTGGGATTATGCCACACTGCAAGACTTCTTGTTTGCTTCCAATGGTCATAATTGGGCTAGATGCTGAACACTCTAAATGCTGAATTTGATGTAGTCTAAATTTGGTATTACAGTCTTGTGATCTGTCGAGAGACTTTTTATTAACACAGAATTAAGTGCATCTGAGTGGATAATTGACACAAAGGACCAAAAGATCCTATTCTGCTGAAAGGAAGCCAGGTCAGTGAATTCCAAAAGAGAGTTAATCTCTCTTGTTTTAATATGTTCTTTAGTTTCCAAATGGTATAGCAGTAATTAGTAGATAGTAGTCTATTGAATCAGATTAGTCTATTGAAACCATAACTCGGGTCCCCAATAAAAATGCTTAATGAAACTAAGCAACACGTTTTAAGACTTTCAAACAATTAGTTATAATCTAAATAAAAGTATGAAATACAATTGTACAACCACTTCCGACTAATGATCCTATAACTATAATTTTTGTGTGTTTTCATATCAAAATAAACTTCGTTCAGTTAAAAAGATCACTATTTAATTGTGTGTTAAAAGAGTAGAGAGTCTAGATTGTGCTGTGAAATAGCGCTGTGTTCTTGAGTCTCTCATAATCGACACGAAGCTAGCCGTTAGCCTAACGTTGTGTTGGGAAGCTAAACAACAAGTAGCACAAGGCCTTCCTGCTGTATTTTGAAATACATATTTTCACAATGTACCGATAACAGTCTTGTTCCTCAGTAGAGCTTTATTGTGTAGTTAAATGGCCCAAACAGGTGAGTGTTAGAGGACTGGACCAAATGAAGGTGTCAGCTAGCCGGCTAACTAGTTAGCTTAGCGGTTTAGCTGGGTAGCTAGTCGGCTCCAACAACCCTCAATTTGGCTTACACTTCTCTTTATAACTAATGATATTTAAATACATCTGAATTAGCTAGCTTGCTAACGTGACTAAATCAGACACCGGCCGCCCATCCACCAGCTACCGGGTGGTAAAGTAGCAGCTAGCGGGTCCTGGGCAGCTCGGGTCGGGATACAGACAGCCGAGCCGAGGTGATGTGTGGGCACTCGGACGCGGCCTAGGCCTCGCTAGCTGTTTAGTTAGCCACCGCTAGCTAGCTTAGCTATCCTAGCATAGCAGGGACGGACAAATTAAAGTTTGTTAGCGTCAGCCCAACACAGGAGCAAACGGAGCTGAGGTGAACGTGGCTCCGCTCGGGTGTGGTGTGTGTGTAAACCGCGTAAACTAAACACATTATCGGGTGTTTACTGACTTGGTGCGGAGCGTTAGCTCGTTAGCTAGCTGGCTGTGTAGCCGGGCAACTCCTCAATCCCAGCACTCGAGATCGATGTAAATTATCTTAACAGAATATAAAACACATCGACTAACTGGAGATATTAAAGAGGGGATGGCATATTTACCTAAAAGTGTGTGTTATAAGTTCGCAGCGTCTCCCAGGTTGTCCGTTTTAACGTCAAATTCAAAAACCATTTCCATTTTTTCTCTCCTTCCCACTGAAGCCTCTCTGAGCCTCGCCGTCCAGCGAGCGAGTTTCTGCGCTAGCGTCCGATCACGTTACAGGGTTTAAGTTCAAAAACTTGCGCATTCTAGTTTTGAGAATCGCGTGATGTAAAATTCCGCGCTCTTATGGAAAAATGCGCACTTTTATTCAAGGTAATGAGATAGCTATTGAATTTAATTACGATTTAAACATAAAACTGTTTAACGTATCTAAAATCTAAACATCTTATGTTAAATACGTAATAATTAGAAGGTGAATGTATTTTAATGATTATGAGACAACGCCAAAAGCTTCTTTATAAGTAGTGGCAGTATAATTTTTAATCTAACCCGAATAAAACCTGCCTGAAGTTTCCTGACAAAACAGTAGGGTCACATACCGCCAGGCAGGGGCGGACTGGGGAGAAAGTGGCCCGGGAGTTCCTGACAGACTGGCCCACTATATACAGTGTGAAATATATATATATATATATATATATATATATATATATATATATATATATATATATATATATATATATATATATATATTTCACACTGTATATATGTGTGTGTGTGTGTGTATACTGTATATGAATCTATACATGGCATGGCACATAGTGTATATGTCAGCTTTTATTGTCATATGAACAATATTACTTCCAGCAATAATATGTTTACAAAGCCACATAGTGGCATAACAAAATAACTAACAAACTTGTTAACTTCAACTTCAACTTGACACTGACAAAACTTGACCCTGACAAAATACTGGGGAAAACAACAGCTACTGAAACCTACATTGTTCCTCTGCAGCTTTTCTTTTTCTCTCTCTCAGCTTTTCAGCGCCACCTTTAAGTTTCGTAGTTTGTTTAGACCAGGGATGGGCAACTTCCATGATAAAGAGGGCCAAAATTTTTTCAGCACTATCATTGGAGGGCCACATGACCACGCACTTCAAATAATTGGATATGAAAGACACTACAAATTATTCTCAATAAGAACACATTTTAAATGAATTCAGATCTGTATGTTTATTGCACCAACATACATCTATTTTCTGCATATAAATGCATTAACATGTCCTTAATAAGCAACAAAGACAATATTTGCTTAATAAAAAAGTATTCTTCTTCTTTCTGCAATTGCCATTTAAGGGTCGCCACAGCGGATCAAACTCCTCCATCTGGCCCTGTCCTGAGTGTCCTCCACTGACACACCAGCCACTCTCATATCCTCTACCACTGCATCCATAAACCTCCTCTTAGGTCTACCTCTCCTCCTCTTGCCTGGAAGTTCCATCCTCAAGACCCTCCTACAAATATACCTCTCCTCCCTCCTCTGTACATGTCCAAACCATCTCAATCTCGCTTCTCTAACTTTATCTCCAAAACATGCTGCATGTACTGATCCTCTAATGAACTAATTTCTGATCCTATCCTTCCTCGTCACTCCAAATGAGAATCGCAACATCTTCATCTCAGACACCTCCATCTCCCTCACCTGTCTCTTTGTCAGTACCACTGTCTCCAGTCCATACAACATAGCAGGTCTCACTACTGTCCTATAGTTCTTTCCTTTCATTCTAGCCAACACCCTTCTATCACAGATCACCCCAGACACTTTATGCCATCCACACCACCCTGCCTGCACTCTCTTCATTACCTCTCTTTCACTTCCTCCATTACTCTGTACCAGTGTTGCGAATAACGCCGTTAAAACGGCGTTAGGTAACGTAGTCATTTTGTCAGTAACGGGATAATATAATTAGTTACTTTTCCTGTCGTTACAACGCCGTTGACGTTACTGGTCATTAAAAGCGGTGCGTTACTACATATTGATATACTAATGCGAGCGGACCGCTGCCCAGGCTAGTGAGGAGTAACAGATCCCGATAGGTCACAGTTCTCGGTGTAACACCGGCACTGTCCGACGCCAAGTCGTTTTACAGTTAGTTAGACCGAGCATGCCTGCGTGAATTCAGTGACGAGGCGGGGGTAAAAGTTCACTAAAAAATCGATCTTTGGACGTACGAATCGATAATCAGATCATCATATGCGAATCGATTCTGAATCGGAAAATCGATTTTTTCAACACAGGCCTAATCAAAAGTTAAACAATTTTCTGATCTACTCATTTCAACTGACTGTGAAAACTGCTTAAAAAAAAACTTAATTAATTGGCATATAACCTTTTTTTAACTGTAACGCAAATAGTTACTTTCCCTGGTAACAAGTTACTTTTATTATAGAGTAATTCAGTTACTAACTCAGTTACTTTTTTGAACAAGTAGTGAGTAACTATAACTAATTACTTTTTTAAAGTAACGTTCCCAACACTGCTCTGTACCCTCGACCCTAAGTAGGTAAACTCGTCAACCTTCACCAAATCAACTCCTTGTAACTGGACCTGTCCACCGTCTCCTCTCTAATTCACACACAACAGAGCAGGAGTACTCTGTTTTACTCCTGCTCACTTTCATTCCCCTGCTCTCCAAAGCATATCTCCATCTTTCCAAGCTCACCTCCACCTGCTCCCTACTCTCACTACAGAATTGTCCAGTTCTTGACTACTTGTATTAATAAGTGACACAGCTGCTGTATGTTTTCGTAGTCTGGCCCGGATTTTCTGGGACGAGTTGGTTTTTTTCCTGATCTCCGCTACATACCGTCAGCCCGCATCAGCTGGCCCAGTCTGCGGCTGCGGTCCAACTCGTTCATGTGTTTACAGGCCCAGTCCGCGGCCCGGTCCAACTCGTTCATGTGTTTACAGGATCAGTCCGCGGCCGCGCAGGTTAGTCTGACTGGAGTGGGGGAGGTAATAACACAGTTAAACAGCAGCGTGACTACGGGCCGGGGCTGCAATAGCTCCTCCACGGGCCGAGTTAAACGACCGGCGGCCCACTGACCCATCGGCCCACCGGGGAAATCCCCGGTACTAATGTATGCCAGTCTGCCCCTGGTACCAGGGATCCACGGTTCTCCCAGTGAACTCTGACAAATGATGCACTGAATCTCAGTGGCCTTGAATTTTAGAAGTCATAAATTTTACTACTGAAAATAAATGCAGCTAAACTGTAAACATCTTTCATGCTCTTTATTTGGGGATCCACATCTCAAAAGCAAAACAACTAGGTTTAAAAGAAAAGAAAAACACAACAGTTCAAAAGAAGAAAGTGGAAACGTACGAGTGTGGTAACCAAAGTGAGCATGAACAGATTATCTGAAAAAATCTGAAGAATTGCGGTAATAGTGGTCATGGCCATCACAAGACACGAAATGTTCTGTTTCTCTGGAAACTTTGTGTACTTCACTACAATTTTAAATATCTATGCATACATATATACCTACATATATGTTTATGTATTATAGTATATATCAGCTATACTAGGAAATAACATGAGATTATTGAGTTAGCACACACACTAAACATTGAGATTAAGGTTTTTTTTTGCTTCATTCATTATCTCACTGGCTTTGAATTGATGACGCATTAATCATCTACAGGTCATATCCGATGTTTGCACGAGCTGTGCTTTACAGTTTTCATGAGTTCTTTTGAAGAACTATGAAGTCAACTTATGTTATGAGCAGCAAGCAAGTCAAGTGGATTTTGGTTTTGATTTTGCTACCCCAGTCTACCAGCAATGTAGAGAGTGAGTATCAACTGAAAATGTAAAAACTGTTATGTGGTAATAATGTTTTTCTTCAGCATATATGAATTCTGTGTTTAAAATCATCTCTAAAATTATCTCTTTAGGCAACTGCAGCATTTATAGGCAAAATGAGGATTCTGTGATTTGCTCTGGGAGCAAATTCAGTTTGTCTTGGAGGTTCACGTGCCTTAAACGTGCAATTCACAGCATTCAGGTGCTTAAAAATAAGGTGGTGTTATTTGAGATCTATTTGGCAAGCACGCACCCTGAGAATCTGACCATGAATGTTCATTCAGCTACAGAGGAGGACTCAGGGTTGTACACGTGCCAGAGTAACCCACCGTTTCATATTTCTCTTGTAACAAATGTAACTGTGAAAGGTAAATACTCACATATACCTAGTACCAATATTTTGATTCAAAGAAATGGTGTGTATTGCATGCTTTGGGTAAAAACCAAGAACATTGGAACTGACCAAACTTTATTGTAGCCTAGGCTGACCGTTGGTGGTAATCCTGTTTAATCTTCATTTAATCTGTTCTTTTGTACAGACTGCTCTGGTTCCTCAGTTACCCAATTCACTTCTTCAGTCCAGCAGACATCACAGAAGTTGCCCTCATCATGTGAGCAGTTTTCATCTGATTTTCATCAGTAGAATACATAAATAATGTTCATACATAGTGCAGACAGGAAAACTGCAAAATCATTACAGTTAAATCATCTCTTATGTAATGAAAATAATGCACTATATACATGTGCGTCTGTAGCTTACCTGGTAGGCAGGCAGCTTCATGGTTCCAATAATACCAAGGTTATGGGTTCAGTTCAGTTCCCAAAGAACTCATGAACTGTCCAGTTGATGAATGTGTAAATTGTCCTGGATAGAATGATTTCATCAAACAATAGATTTTTATTACTTCATCCGAGAGTGATCCATGACTATTGTTATATACTCTTTGCATTTCTCCATTGTAAATTCACTATCTTGCATATATGTATGTATGTATGCCAGTTTTCACATTTTGCTGTTGCAATCTTGAATTGAAATTAACGCAAGTGGAATTATGTGACATAAATCTACACAAAATAATCCAAGATACTGAAGAAAAATCCAGTATGGAAAATTAATGTAACACACATATTTAAAAATGTAGTCAATTTCTTTTTCTTGTTTTACACCATACTTTAAAAATAAAGTGAACACATTTTTTGTCTTTTTAGGGTTCTTGGAGAATATTCCAATGTGGTATTTGTTGTGCAAAACGGGAGTATTCCTCATAAGCTCTGTGTGCGCAGTCTTAAAAATCACCAGTCTGTAGCTGTGAATGCTGTTTTCTGTCCATCTTCTCGAACCGATGCGTCCTGGCAATCTCATTAGGGCCGTGATTTAGGCTCAGATGGTCACTGATTGATGCTTTAGTTGGAAAATGCTTTATCCTAATAAACAAATACACAGTTTTACAGTTTCTGGTGTGTATTTTCTCTTGTAGATTAAGGTATAATAAACTTTTCTTTTCTGTTACACATAGTGTCACAACAAATAGTACAAGATCTGTGGAGCATTAGCCATCTTATATAATAAACATTCACCTCAGTTTTTACTCACACAATACATGATAGTCACTTACAAAATGCTATTTGTAATCTTACAACAATTTAACAATCTGGTTTGGGATCTTCCTGCGTGGTCTTGCAGGAAACATTTCTGCAGGTCAGCAGGAAGTGGTTACAGGTGCTAAAAAGGCAGCAAGAGTGGAAACAGGAAGAGACTGCAATATCGTGCATTAACACTAGAGGGAGTCTCGAGATCTCATTTATGAATCACGTGTTCCAAACACCAACACAACCGCTGAATTCCACCCCCATTGAAATGGTTCCGATACAGCATTACAGCATTTTCAAACATAAGTCAGGATCGAAAGGCACTCAGCAGCGTTTGCATTTCCATTCACAGGGATTGATGTTCGTCATAGAACATCAATCCCTGTGAATGGAAATGCAAAACACCTTATTGCTACATTATTCATTTCCAGTCAGACATTCTAAATGCAAACTTACATGGGACCTAGACTCAGTTAACTTGTACATAAAAAATGGTTGCAATAAAATCGACAGAGAGCTGGAATGTTGTCCAGACACAGCTTTCTATCGTCAGACTATAAACAGCTTTCTATTGCCTGACTGATAAACAAGTGACTAGAGATGTGCTTTTTGGTTATTGCCTTAAATGTAAAAAAATATATACTTGCATGTACATATTACATATAGTGAAAGCCTCACCTCAGCTTCCATTATTGACGAGAGTGTGGTTTCTAATTAATGTAATTAGGAGTTACCCATTCCCCCTCCATTTAGCACAGAACACCGAAACAGCCTTTGGCATATTTGAGGTTTAAAGCAGATTACTCAGACCTGGTAATGGAGAGTTTTGAATTCGTAAAGTTCTGCAGGACTATCTGTAAAGACTTGGTGTTATGAGATATGAACGACACACATCTTACATTAGAACAGTAGGATCACACTGCCAGGGGTCCACAGTTCTCCCAGTGAACTCTGACAAATGATGCACTGATTCTCAGTGGCCTTGAATTTTAGAAGTGATAAATTTTACTACTGAAAATAATTGCAGCTAAACTGTAAACATCTTTCATGCTCTTTATTTGGGGATCCACATCTCAAAAGCAAAACAACCAGGTTTAAAAGAAAAAAACAACCAGGTTTAAAAGAAAAACACAACAGTTCAAAAGGTGGTGGTCCCTGAAACGTACGAGTGTGGTAACCAAAGTGAGCATGAACAGGTTCAACTCCAGAGAGAATAAGAGGTTACACCCCCCCCCCCCCCCCAAATAAACAAACACCCCATATCCCCAAATCCATGTCTGTGGTTTGGACTCCCCCCGGGGCAGTTCCTCAAAAAAGCTGAGGACCACCATTTAATGCATAATCAAGAGAGTCTTATTATAAGACAAATGTCTGACAAAGGGAACGTGTGTGGCAGCAGTAAGTGCAGTGACGACGTCGCCCCCTATAGGCAGGGTGCCTTGGGCTCTACAGGGCCCCCAAGATCAAGTGCTGGTGGCATTTTCATCAGGGCAGTCAGCCAGCATCCTGCTGGGTCACGTTACTGATGCTCAGTGTGTATGGGATCAGAATCATCAAACATGAAGTGTAAAAGCAGTTTAAAACGTTAAGATACATGCAGACATCTCAACTGTGCAAATGAATAAACAAAAAACAAAAAGCTCAAAAGTACTTGCACTCTGATGACAATGGCAAAATATCAAAAACATACCTTTTAACTTACATGTCCCCACATCCACTAAATGGAACCATTTAAAAACAAATAAAAGATTAATCAATTAAGCATGATAATAAATAAAAGATTAGATGGTGCAGACAGGAGGGAAAAAAAAACAAAAAAAAACAAAATCAACACACTATGGCACAAAATGGGTGTCCACTGCATAAAACGTTAAGAGCTTTGGCTTTAAAACCAACTTTCTCAAAACGGTAATCAAAGCGCTCAAATGCAACCTGGTGCTGGTGTCCAGAGTGAACTCCCATGCAGGTCTGAATTAATGCAGCGTTCACCTCAGTTAAACGTCAGTGACATGCACACGTACTGCTAGAGTGCCAACGGCGTTGCTTGGCACAAGCTGCAGCCCATTTTAAAAGGGAGTCAATGTGCATTATTGCTGGAGCACTCGGCTCATTCATGCATGTGCGTCTGAATCACTGAACGCTTAATGACTTCGGTGACATCAGATACAGAAGAGAAGGTCCATGTAAAATGGCTGATGAGGACTTAAACTGGTCGAGACCTGTAGTTCACTATGGAGTGTTTAAATGCATTTACGTCATTCCGAGTGTGACTTCAGTCAGGCAGGAGACGGCGAGGACGGTAAAGATCCAGCCGGTGTCCACGGGGGTGTGGCGTCTAGTCACCAGAAGTCTGGACCTTTTTAGCCCCGCCTTTTGGACAGCAGACTGGACTTTGAAATCCAAAGAAGCCGCACGGACGTAATCGGGTCGTTGTGCTCCAAATGTCGTGGCCCTGCGCCTTTCGTTTGGATCCTCTCAGAGGCAGCAAGCGAAGACGAGGGCATCTGCTGCCATCCTGTGCCACATATAAACGGGCATCTGCTGCCATCCTGTGCCACATATAAACGGGCATCTGCTGCCATCCTGTGCCACATATAAACGGGCATCTGCTGCCATCCTGTGCCACATAAACAGACACCTAGATGCTGAAATGATCAGGGTACAGTTTGTTGCTTTATCTTCCGTGGATAAACATTCACTACGCTAACGGCTTTCAGCTTCAGGGGAGGACACACAGAAGCGGCTAACTTGACCAACGTGGTCCGCCTGCATCCCAGTCTAGGGACGAACAAACACGCGTTTCAGAGGCTCCTGGGCAGACGCCTACGAGTACAGAAAGACAACAGAAATGCATAAGGCGTGTCCTCCCTGCTGCTCTGAACATACTGGTAAAGAATCTTCACCGTGGGGTGGAGTCAGAGGAAGCAATACCACACGTGGTCCTTTGGTTTCTCAGCATTTTTCTAAAGCTTTTCGTCTTTAACAGACTCCAAGATCCTGGACTCGGTCACCCAGCAGGTGTGTTTCCCTGTCCCATTTCCAGACTGGACCCATCAAGGCAGTCCGAGATTCACGTCTTCTGGGTACGAGTTAAACTATCTGGGTCCCTCTGGCCGTGTGTGTGCGCGCGCGTTTGCGGGGTGCGGAGGTCACGCACAGTCTCCCACGACGACCAGCGGGGCGAGGAGCTGCCTGAGTTCGGCGGCGCACACGCGACCCCGGGGCGAGCTGGTTGTCCGGCGCCGCTGGGCTAGACGGGACCCGGAGAGCACCAGCAGAGGGACGGAGCCCAGGCTCCCGGGGAGGAGGGGTGGGGAGGAGGAGGAGGAGGACGACGACGAAGGGGACAGGCCGGCGCGCTCTTCCTGCTCGGCGCTCTCGTCCTGCGCGGCCAGCTGCCGGCTCATGGCCACCGCCTGACCGGCGAAGAACGTCAGGTCCTGGGCAGTACCGCCCCTGAGAGAGGGGGGGGGGGGGGGGGGGCAGTCAGAAGGGCAGACAGAAACAAGGTAATAGCACCGCACACAAGGTCGCACAAACGCCAACCAGAAATAGCTATCGGAGGGGGGGGGGGGGGGGGGGCAGACAGAGTGAAGGTTAGTGAACACGTCTTCGTGCCCCATTGCTAACTAAAACTACCATTAGTAGGTGAAGTCCTACTGCAAGGCTCTGCTATTAAAAAGCATAGAAGCTGTTGGTAATACGCAACCGTTCTCACCGTTGGTGCAGGATGGACGTCGTCACCGCACTCGAGGCGGGCTGCTGGGGAACAAAACCATCGATCGGCAGTTTGTTACTATAGCAATTCAACGTTAATCTAATAAATAACAAAGAATCTAATTCAACGTTAATCTATTAAATAACAAACAATCTAATTCAACGTTAATCTAATAAATAAACAATGGTGCCATCGAAGAACATCCTGTCCTCGAGCTGGAACACGCGGCCAGGCGAGAGCAGCCAGCTCGGGGCGGTGCAGACGGACACGCAGACGGCTGTGCAGACGGACACGTACCCCCTGCACCCACGGGTGCTCCAGCACCTGCGCGGCACTCAGTCGGCTCTTGGCATCTCGCACCAACAGCTTGGAGATCAGATCTTTGGCCGCAGGGGAGATGTGTGCCCAGTCTTTTTCCGGGAACTCGTATTTTCCTTCCTGAATGCTATCAAACAACATGTTCTGTGTGGATGAAGATAAAACAAACAAAAAAGAAAGCGATTAGGCTCTTTGGATACTTGGTTTCTGTATTAATTGTGGAGCTAGTAGATAATCTGGTAATTATAATCTCCAGTATCTCTCGGGGTTAAAGGAGGTGTCTAAACAACGGCACAAGCTCAAGTCGCTGCTCTGAAATAAGATGCTTCTTTAAAGTATCAGGTGCTGTTCAAGTGTTCAGAAGCCAGGAGCTGCAGGCAGACTGTGCGGTTGGGTTCGCTGGTCCATTCTTAGAGGAGGAACGGAACATGTTGTTGGAATTAAGCCCTTAAATAAGCTGAATGAAGCTTGTTGAGGGAAATACCACAAGCTACACGGAGCTGAGAATTCCTGAGAGTAGTTCTACATGTAGGATCTATAGCTACTGGTCAGGACATTTCCTCTTTCAGCATTTCGCGGAAGCCCTCATCCAGAGCGACTTACAAAAGTGCTTCGTCATCTACTCATAGGATGTATTCTAGCCAGTACAGTAGGTTAAATTTCAAGATACTGTTGAACTAGAATATCGCTGAAATATAGCAACCAATGCGGATACCCAGAAGTGCAAAATAAACATGAACTCAAACGGATAAGGACAAGGGCACCAGACTTCAGCATGAACCGACGACTTCCAAGTTAAAAGATGCTGTACATGTTGGAGCAGAGCAGGGAGTGTTGTGCACTGACCAGAGATGTGCAGCCCTAATCTAAAGTGTGTGAAAAACAGACGTGTGTGTGTGTACGTGTGTGTGTGTGTTCACACACCTGACAGGCGCAGCACGGCTCGCCCCAGTCCCAGCCGCAGTCGGTCCCACAGCGGCCCACGAAGGGCGGGTACCCGCTCAGCAGGATGTAGAGGATGACCCCCAGGCTCCAGAGGTCGCAGCGCTTGTCGTAGATGCTGGCCTCCTCACTGAAGGCCCCCACCACCTCAGGGGCCATGTACTCGGCCGAGCCGCACTGCGGACGCACAAGGCGGGCAGCGTGTTAAAACACTCCCCGACGGCCCGTGGTGCCACAGTAGCGCAGTGCTGGACGGGTGATGGTGCTGAACATCAGAACCCTCAGGGCACCGTGTGGATCTCCACGGGCCTGGGCCGTGCAGCGTTCACCCCAGAACTCGACATGTCATCAGGTTCGCCATTGTTGGAG
Source organism: Brachyhypopomus gauderio (assembly GCF_052324685.1). Lineage (NCBI taxonomy): Eukaryota > Metazoa > Chordata > Actinopteri > Gymnotiformes > Hypopomidae > Brachyhypopomus > Brachyhypopomus gauderio. Next base: position 3,127,421 of record NC_135226.1, read on the forward strand.
GTTTCCTACCAGAATTCCAGTGCGAACGGAAAACCACACTAGAGGTTAAACCTGCACGCTACCTCACCCCAGAGTGACTAATTGACCTAAATTAAACACTTGAAAACAACTATCAAACTGATCACAGATTATGTTCAGGTTATTTTTATATATAAAATATATATATATATATATATATATATATTTTTTTTTGGGGGGGGGGGGGGGGGGGGGGGGGGGGGGTACACCTGAATAACAGAGTTTAGGATTTATAGTCTCGTTATGTCTATTAAAAATGTACCATTATGGATATCCAACCCTTTGCAAGTTCTCACAAGACAAAGAAGTCCAACAGAGCAGTGTTCACTGATCCTGCGTAGAACTTTGGTTATCTGTTCTGTCTAGATAAAACGTGCCTGTAGAACGTGGCACATTTGTTTACATCCAAGATAAACACGCACTCGAGATCCGATCCGCCACTCGGGCCAGGTGGCAGGGTATCGTGATGACGGCGCTCGCGTTTCGGCACAGCGTGTTTTAAGCGGGACACTCGTGCTCTGAACCTGCTCGGAAGCCAAAAAAAACCCAGAAGCTGTAGTACTTGGCAAAGATCTAACCTACTCTGCAGGTTTTCTGAATATTTATTATTCAGCCAATCAGCACCTCTGTGCCCCACTACGCCCCACACACCCCGTCCAACAGCACTAGCACCTTTACTGCCAACTACGCTGGGTGCTCGGATCCGGTTCACTCTCCAACAGCCAAAAGATCTGTTCCCGTCCAGGCTGGTCCGACCCCTACGCGAGTCATGAGGAGATTGGGCCAAAAGACGGCCGGACTGGGGAGGGGTGGGGGGGGAACTTGAGCCTCACCGAGGAGATAAACAAGCCACGGTCCTGACACAGCGGGTTGCGTAACACGAACACGCACGTATTCGTCCTTTTTGGATGAGAGTGTTAATGCTTAAATGGACAAACTAGGCAATGGGGGCAGAGGGGCAGGAGGCCGTTCAGTTCAGCAGGCCAGTGAGCGCACAAACAACCAGTACCCTCCCAGTACCCACCCAGTACCCTCCCAGTACCCACCCAGTCCAATCCAGCAGTGGGCTGGGTGGAATGAGTTCTCCATGAGACACCAGCGCACCTCCAGCTGGCCTTGGGGCTGCTCGGTGCCGCACAGATTGGGCCAACAGGTGCAGAGCTTCTCAACACAAGCAGCCTCCACCAAGTAGCCCAGGAGAACACGCACTGAACTGGCAGAGTATCCAGAGCGTTCCTCCAGATTGGGTTCAAAGATGTGAGCGGCGCCAAGAAGGTGTGGTGACCGCTAAAGTGCAAGCCCCCCCCCCCCCCCCCCCCCCAGGGTCAGAGGGTGACAGGGTCAGAGGGTGACAGAGACAGATGTCAGCACTAGGAATGCACTGCTAAAGAAAGCAGCTGCTAATTATGGAAACTGGATCACACCACCCCTGACCAGCAGACACAAACAATGACCGGCACGCACGTTCTGGATGGAAACCCAAAAGCCAAACCGTTCCTTTAGGTGGACAACTGAACAAGGGACTCTGAATGGATCTGAACAGACAAGCTAAACAGATCTGGCTAAATCCAACACGGCTAGCATTTAGCTTTTTCCAGTCCCAACTAGTCAATCATTAGTGTTCAGCAAGTATTTTGGTATTTTAAATGCAAAATGCTGCAGTAAGCAGAACAAGTGGACCGCACCATGAAACACGCGCCAAGAGCCACGACACCAAGAGCCCAGACCTGACCTGCAGACCAACGTCACCTGTAGCTCATCTGCAAGTGTTGTACCTTGTACGAAGGCGCTAATGGTGCATATGAAACACATCTTGAATCCTTGCATCCTGTAAAAGGTCACGGCTACTACCGGCTGAAATGGGTGTCTCGCCCTGCGGCTGCCTCCTGGATGGCTGGCAGAGCAGGGACTTTCCTAGCGTCTACGTTACGTAACGAATGTGAAGATCGCCCATGTACTTGGAGCACAGAGGAGAAATTAAAAGCCAAGATGTGGTCGGTGCGGGTGGTGGTTCCTAGCGGAGTCTCAATGACTAACGTTCTAATGAAAGGGATATAACTGCAGATCCAGGAGCACTTCAATCACAGGACAGAAGGGTTTATGGCATGAACGTTTGCAGACTCCATTATCCAACTCAATCCACTTTAAACATTTACTAACAGGTCAACAAGATAATCAACAACAAAGATCCTTCCCCACCAAAAAAGGCTGCACAAAAACACGCTGGCTACTCATTAGTGAGGGTTCAACCCTCATCCGTGTGTCTGCAGCATTTCACAGCAACAGAGCTGTAAATCAACCATAAACCCTGACAGACACTAATGTCTCCCTGATCTCACCACAGATAGGACCGAGACGGGACACTCTGGGAGGTTCCTTGAGGAGCAGCTGCTTCTGTCTACATTCCATCAACTTTTACTTAGAGCCCAGGGTCTAGTCTAAGTCCTGGATCTAATGATTGTTGAAGTATATAGTGGCATAGCTTGTACGGCGTAAATTTGCTGTATCTGTATTGTTGCCGTTATCTCACATCAAATGTAGCACTGTGTTCTGGAGAAACTAGATTTCTTTATTCACGAGTGTATATTAATAAGGAATGACCATGAGGATTGACTGGCTTTGCTTCAGTGGCACCTCAAGCGAACAGCAACACCCAGAAGGAGCACGCAGACCATGGGTCTCTCCACGCAGCCCTCACCGGAGTCAGGAGACCAGGAGTGGAGATGGGAGAGCTATCATCGTTCAGTTTGATCCCGCTGCCCAGGTCAAAGTCGCAGATCTTCACTGGAGAAATCTGGACAGACACACAAGAGAACCTTCAGCGTCAATAAATCAATCTGCTTTAATTTCAGAAAAAGGTCAGTGCACATATTTCACTGACTGATGAAAATGTTATTTGAGCCAATTTGAGCGTGGTGGGTAATGTAGACAGCATCTATGCCTCGGTGGGCACCACACCCACACACTCACCCGGTCACTGTGCTCACAGAGAATGTTTTCAGGCTTAAGGTCGCGATGCGCCATTCCTAGATTGCAACGAGATGGGTCTCCATTACAATAGGCAACAAATCCCACATTGTTACAGGCTAGAAGAACCTGTTCACACGGGTCCCGTCCCAATTCATCCTCCGCCCTTCAACATGCCACCTCCACTTCAAACATCCTTTCATACAGATGAGTCATATTCTCTTTCAAAGAACCATGTGTAGAAGTCTTAAATATGTCCATTTCATTATTTACTTGATTCTTTCAACATGTGTATGATTTGAATGAGTAGATTGTACACCATTCCTGTAAGTGATCTCAGGTTGTTCAAGTGGGAGGGGGTGAATTGGGACGAGGCCTCTGGTGTGAAACAGGACAGGGGTGGTCAACCTTTGCTGTGTAGGAAGTCCAGAGCACTTGCGATGTCCTGTACCACAATGCTGGCTTCCTGTTCGCTGAAGTGCTGTCTCCTGTGAATGTGTGTCAACACAGAACCTGCCACAGAGAACATATAGCGCATGAAAATTAAAGTATAAAAGGATGAGCTGATGCAACACAATTCATTTACAGAACGGGCTGTATTTTAAGACAACGCAAACCAGTTTGATGATTCTGACTCAAGAATGTCACGCCATGATTGCACATGTTCAGTCGAAACAGTGTGCAGTTCAGGTTAAACTGAAGGGTAAACAAAAATCTACTCCAGCAATATTTGTGGTAAATTTTTATGAGACCTGAAACGAGAACTATTACAGAAGAACTTTCAGCTGTCGGCTAAAATGAAATGAAGACAGACTAACCTCCTCTCAATTTCTCAAAGACCAAGTAGAATTTCTCGTCTTCTTCGAAGAACTCTACCAGCTCCAGGATATTTCTACGTGAAAGGAGAAGTTGGTCTGTCATACTTTATAGCCGGTTGCGGAGATTAAATTAAGCCAGTAATCCTGTCAGGTGACCACTGCCTCATTTGGCCATGCAGGGCTGCCGTACCTATGGCCTTGACACTGATAGAGCATCTCCACTTCTCTAAACACGCGGCTACGGCTGTGTCCCGGCCTCTTCTCTATGATCTGGAAAACAGACCACAAACAAACGGGAAAATTTAAATCGCCACGTTCCTCCGTTCAAGGTCAGAACATACTGCTTCCATTATCATGGTCAGAAAGGGTTTCAAAAACAGCTTCATAGTAAAAACAAGCACATTTTCTCATTTGAAAGGGCCATTAAGCTCCAGGTTTCCTTCTATACTTTTTATAATTATAATTTGAGTTATATTGAACTCCACCACCAGGGCCATGGTTCTCAGACTAGCCCAACACAGTAGAACTACATTGCCCATAGTTCTGTGCGTGAGGGAGACACAGACAGTAAGAGACAAATGTACAGCCACCCTCTCATTGTGGCCTGCCCACACAACACGAGCGTGGAGGTTCAGGCACTCAGACAGTACCCAGTCACCCATAACCCAAGTGGACAGACCACAGAGTCAGCAAGTCACCACACACCCACATAAACACAAAGTCTGTGTCAGCCAGCACGTCAAACACTGTGTACTGCACAATTAACGCAGCGGGGACCACGCGCAGATCCAGTCTCACGGAGCTCATCCTGGTCATACGAATCATGTCACGGGCTTCCTGTCTATTCACCCGGTGGGGGAGCCCAGAGGTGCACAGCTTCCTACGAACCTGCCTTATCCACTTAGACAAGATACGTTTCTCCTGGCTAATGGCAGTGGAGGCCAGCTAGAACATGGGTGAGATACAGAAGGAGAACCTGAAGGACAGGAGGTACCTAGAGCACAAATGAGCCGTTATAAAACAGGCATTTGCATATCCCATTACAGGGTCAGCACTTCGCTCAAATCATTCAAAAATGAAACATTGCAGTTTTTAAGGCTGTTAAGGGCCATTAAACACAAAGAGCTCAATCCTTAACCAAACACTCTACTACCCCCCCGGCCCCCACCACCCTCAATGCTTAACCAAACACTCTACTACCCCCCGGCCCCCACCACCCTCAATGCTTAACCAAACACTCTACTACCCCCCGGGCCCCCACCACCCTCAATGCTTAACCAAACACTCTACTACCCCCCGGCCCCCACCACCCTCAATCCTTAACCAAACACTCTACTACCCCCCGGCCCCCCACCACCCTCAATCCTTAACCAAACACTCTACTACCCCCCGGGCCCCCACCACCCTCAATCCTTAACCAAACACTCTACTACCCCCCGGGCCCCCACCACCCTCAATCCTTAACCAAACACTCTACTACCCCCCGGCCCCCACCACCCCTCAATCCTTAACCAAACACTCTACTACCCCCCGGCCCCCACCACCCTCAATGCTTAACCAAACACTCTACTACCCCCCGGCCCCCCACCACCCTCAATGCTTAACCAAACACTCTACTACCCCCCCGGGCCCCCACCACCCTCAATCCTTAACCAAACACTCTACTACCCCCCGGCCCCCACCACCCTCAATCCTTAACCAAACACTCTACTACCCCCCCGGCCCCCACCACCCTCAATGCTTAACCAAACACTACTACCCCCCGGCCCCCACCACCCTCAATCCTTAACCAAACACTCTACTACCCCCCGGCCCCCCACCACCCTCAATCCTTAACCAAACACTCTACTACCCCCCCCGGCCCCCACCACCCTCAATCCTTAACCAAACACTCTACTACCCCCCCCCGGCCCCCCACCACCCTCAATCCTTAACCAAACACTCTACTACCCCCCCCGGGCCCCCCACCACCACTTCAGCTTCAAGAACATTGAGCAGCAGTTTTCAACTCTATGCCCCTTTTGGGAAGGAGTTATTAAACATTTGCTCCCAGACACCAGATGAAGATGAAGCTCGGCAGAGTAGACTATTGAAGAGTGGGGATAACAAAACCGACTACAACAGAACAGAAAACACAATCAAGCCATCTTAATTAAACCAACCAGCAAATGCTGTAATGTGTGTAATTATAACAGTCGCACATTCCTTCATCAGAGCCCACCCAGAATTATGCAATCAACAAGAGTAGAGTAGCCAAGAGTAGCCAAAGAAACTCAACTCCCTATCCAACGCTAACAGAAATTAATGCAGCAAGGGTCCTAACCTACTAAACTCACTTGACTTTTGAGGAAATGGTCACAGGAGTGCAACAGGAGGCCTCTGGATTAATGTTATAATCCAAGTTCAGAGTAACATGACTGTACAATTGCCAATGAGGAGTTATGAAATGCACCAACATGACCAGGCCCTTCTCCAAGAAGCTAAGGGAAAACGCTCCACAGCGGGAGCTGGAAAAGCTACAGCACACACGTGAACAGATGGAGCTCACCTTAACTGCATATTCCCTGCCAGTGAGCAGATTGGTGCATGCTTGCACAACTGCGTACGCTCCTTCTCCAAGAATCTCATCGTGTATCCTGTAAACATCTGAAAACATCAGAAGGTTTTTTTAGGATGTTTGGTTTACATCAGGCACACAGATCTCCCCAACAGCCAACAGATAGAACAGCATCACTCAAATTACTCCAATAATTCAAGTGCATTTTGTTTAGATAAACTTTCAAACTCATTAACAACATAATCAATCTTTTCCCAGTACATGTTGAAACTCCCTGACCAGACTGGTCGTCTCGTGACCCTAACCCCAATCCTGCGAGCACAACCACAAGCAAATTAAAAGGGAGACGTCGTGCCTTCGAAGCGTCCGGTGAAGCTGTCCGTGCCTCGGCACCTTTTCTTCTTCTTGTTCCTCCTCTTGGCGTTCGGGATGTCTATGGGCTGACTGGAAGGCACGTCTTAACACAGCAGGAGAGAAAGGGGTCTGAGCCACACAAGCAGAAGATGCAAAAACATCCACAGTCACAAAGTAGAGAGTGCCAAGTCTACTGGGCTGATGAACTCTGAACTTTGCCCCCAACACAACGATAAGGGAAAGGCTACTTTAGGGTGTCTGGTGGAGACTGGCACAACAGGAGTCATAAAAGTACAGGCTAATGTTTGACACACAACTCCAGCAATAACAACACAATCTCACCAGGTCTTGGGTGGGCAATTTAAATCAAATGATGATATCTGCTGATAGGACTCCCTTTTGAATTTATCCATCTCACACCGGTCTTCACTCTGAAAGAGGTGAACACAACATGATATTTCCTATATTCCTATATTTTATACATCTGGTACTTGCCAAATAGATATTTTGATTCTGTAAATTCTGCTGAGAAATGTAAAATTAAAACTAAAATAACCAACCTTAAGGGCGTTGTGGAATCGCATGAGTTCTGTTATTTTGTTTTGCACCATATTAAATTAGTGTTGCTGCTCGGCTGCTTGACCAGTAGCTCAGATTCAGCGGTGAGTCACCAAGGTGCCCCGTCAAAATAAAAGTCCTGCACAAAGATTCAGAGAAGTTCACACTCGAGTTCAGACTCCAGCTAATCCCTCACAAATCCTGTAATATACGACGAATGCCATTTATATAATGCTCTAACCACAGAAAGACAATTGCATAGATAATTGTACATTTTTAGCCGACGAGAGTGTGTCCCCAGCTTGTTTATGGGAGGACAAAAATGCTATTCATTGTGAATTCTGGTGAAATTGCAATTTTACCGTGCAAAGCAGTTTAAAACCTTACAAAAAAATGTAAACATTATTTCAAGCTGTAACACTCCCACGTGATGTTTTGCAACATTACCAACCATTTCTGCGACGTTACAATATCTCGTGAACGATAGGCAAAATGGTTTTTTAATAAATGCGTTAGTCCCAACTACAGCAGAGCGGCTGGACTCCACGTTAACTGCACGACCCTAAGATCATCCACCTAGCTAACATTTCCAAGCTATATGAGATTTCCAGTTATTAAAAAGTTGCAACAACTGCCAATTTGCTGAACACCTGAGAACGGTGAAGTCTTACCCCGTTACCGGGCCGTGCAGGTGCGGCTGTAGCGGGTCAGTGGTCTCATCCACCGCGTTACTAAACCAACGTTACTGTTGTTGTCGCTGCTGCAGCCTCGTACAATATATAACATCTCTCCCCAAACCCCGCCCATCTGATGCAGCATATCCAATCAGCCGTCTCCAGAGCCTACTTTGGGAAAGATTCGGCATGCGGTTGGCCAACTCGGCTGTTGGGGCGGAGATTGTACCGCCCACTGTTCCAGACGTTGTCACGTGATCAGCCCGTCTCGCGCGGCTGAGGGGGGGCAGGTGCTGCACGTAGTCGGCGTTGCCAGTTCAGTGTGACGGCGCATGTCACCACCTCCGGACTAATTATTAATCTTTTATGGCTGCGTATTTCTAGTACTCACGTAGATTGTATTCATACTGTTGATCATGTAGGTCTAGTCTAGTTGTAACAGAGAGTACAGTAACCTATCAACTTGAGAGGTTATGCAAATAATAGTGATAGGAAAATAAGGAGTTGTGCATCTTGTGAGGTACAAAAATAAGCAAAACGTTCATAGATACATTAATAAAGATAGGTTTTGTTTTTTGTCACATCTGGCAACCCATATGTACTAGTTTTTGTTTATGGGACTTAGCGCACGTGTCAAACAGACGCGTGGACGCCCTTGGGTGATACGTCATCATCAACATGAAATACGAGACGTGACCTCACCACACGTAACCTAAATGAAAATGCAGAGTATCATATCGGTGCCTGCAATGCGTGTACGAGTGGTTACAGATCATCAAATAAATAAATAATCTAACGTTGCGTTAAATTAAACAAGTCTGTTCACTGATGTATAATAAATAACAACTATCCAGTTAGCTGTCACTATAAATCAGAAAGACTATTACTGTCCATAATGCAAGGACTGTATTGCAGTATCAGCCATCTGACTGTGATCTAAATAACGGGCATGTCAACATTGTTTTGAGACTTTATTAAGAAAACAATATGATTTTTGTTTGTTTGTTTGTTGTTTGTTTTCCATGTCAGTTGTGATTTTTTCACTGCAATCGTAATTTGTTCTCCACTTTTAACCCATATGTGCAGTTAGAACACACACACACACACACACGCACGCACGCACGCACGCACACACACACACACACACACACACACACACACACACACACACACACACACACACACACACACACACACACACACCAGTGATTACTAGGGGGCTGTGGATCACACGTGCCCAGAGCGGTGGGCAGCCCTAGCCTGGCGCCCAGGGAACAGTTGGGGTTAGGTGTCTTGCTCAAGGTCACCTCAGTCATGACCTCAGGTCTGGGAATCAATATATGCTTATATACGCAATATATGCATATCAGTTTCAGTTGTTGCTATAGTCATCTAGTAATTTAAAAGCATCTAGCCTTTTTACAGCTAAGCTATTATTGCTAAGATAAAGACCGCTTTTAGTCTGCTATTGACACCAAAGAGAGCGGAGTGTGGAGAGGTCTTTTGGGAGGTCTGTTGAGGAAACGTGCTACAAGCTTTACACACTCTTTGCTAAAGATTTCAGCCTGTACGTTTTAGCAGATTTTCTCCAGGTTGTTCAGGTTTGTTGGACAGTGTCACGGATTCTCAAAGGGACTGAGGTAATTGTAAAACTTTTACCTTTTTGGTGTTCAGTCTTCTCTCCACCCTCCCCACCACTCACACCCACCCCCACTCCCCTCCACCCTCCCGATTGCCCCCCTCCCGTCCCCACTCCCCCTCCCAACTGCCCCACCCCTGCCCCACTCCCCTCCCAACTGCCCCACTCCCCTCCCAACTGCCCCACCCCTGCCCCACTCCCCTCCCAACTGCCCCACTCCCCTCCCAACTGCCCCACTCCTGCCCCACCCCCCTCCCAACTGCCCCACCCCCCCTCCCCAACTGCCCCACTCCCCTCCCAACTGTCCCACCCCTGCCCCACTCCCCTCCAAACTGCCCCACTCCCCTCCCAACTGCCCCACCCCTGCCCCACTCCCCTCCCAACTGCCCCACTCCTGCCCCACCCCCCTCCCAACTGCCCCACCCCTGCCCCACTCCCCCTCCCCAACTGCCCCACTCCTGCCCCACCCCCCCTCCCAACTGCCCCACTCCTGCCCCACCCCCCTCCCAACTGCCCCACCCCTGCCCCACCCCTTCCCTGCCACATCCCCTCCCCTCATCTGTTACAGAATTAAAGTTTTGTCAAGACAGCATTTTATTATAGGTTAAATTCTCTGTACAAGTCACATCAACTGTTGCAACAGAGTATGAGAACAAAAAAATAATAACAGCAGATGGCATTAGATATTGGACATTAGATATTGGACATTAGATAAGGAATTGTCAATGCCAACATCAAAAAGAAAGTTAGAGGGAAGTTCACATTTCAAAAAGCAGATGACCAGTGAAGGTATTGCGTTTTGTATCCATCGGTATAGATGATCCGCTTTTCCAAGAGTTGCAAGCACACCTTGTCTCCCTTGTTCAGAAGGATGGCTGCTGAATTACCTGAAGTGTCATCTGTATCTACTCCCGGGGCATTATCAGTCGCACTCACCACAGGCTGGCCGTTTTTCAGCAGGGTCACACCAGTTCCAAACTGTTTTGCCAAACTCGAAATTAGGTTGAAGACCATAAAGCTAAAGTGATAGACACCTTTCACAGGTGCAGTGAAAATGCCTGCAGAAAACACATTTCATATTTTGTTGGTATATGAAGACATCATTCAAAGATATTTCAAACAAACAGAAAAAAGGCACAGGCCTGAGACATTCTGGTAAGCTCAAACAAACAGGTGTTTTTACAGATGTAATGGGACATGGTTATAGTACCTGTATTAGGATTATATGCATTGCCAATGTTTGTGAAAGCATTCTGGTATGCCAAAATTTTTGGAGCGTAATATGGTCCCATGAATCTAAAATCAGTAGTTAGTGTAGATAATGTTGCAGAGAATGCAACTTTTGTGACTTCTAGGAAAAAAACAGAAAATGCTATGATGAGATATTTTAATGTCAAGTCTAGGAGAAAACAAAAACTGATTAATACAGTATATGACTTGTATACTGGTCATATATATGAAGTGACAGGTATTGCAAATAGTTAAATAAAACCATAATGATAACAGTTAAGAATGAACTATTTAGGACAGGGGTGCCCACAGTTTTCAGCTTGCGAGCTACTTATAAGATGACCCAGTCAGAAAGATCTACCGGGGGTGGCGGCGAACGTAATTTGTTGAGCGGGGGGGGGGGGTGGCGAACGTAATATGATAAGCGGGGGGGGGGGGGGGGGGGGTTGGGGGGGGTGGCGAACGTAATATGTTGAGCGGGGGGGGGGGGGGGGGGGGGGGGGGGGGGGTGGGCGAACGTAATTTGTTGAGTGGATTGCAGATTGGCTACCGTGAATGTCAATCAAAATACAACCGTCAGTGCAGATGTGCGATTCATCTACTACTATTTTATGTGACGCGATCTACGCACATTCCTTCGCGATCGACCGACCACTTCCTTCGCGATCGACCGGTCGATCGCGATCGACGTAATGAGCACCCCTGATTTAGGAAATCTAACATGAATAAATCCACAAAAAACACCACTGATCTCATAATATAACTTATTATATTTCAAACAAAACATTTTATCTAAATAATAAATGAAATAAATGATTCCATATAACCAACAATTAAAAACAATGTATTGTATTGTATTCTGCTGCTAAATATAGAAGAGTAATATGTATATTATACTGTTTCTACACATCTACCTACCTTCTGTATGTACCGGTATATGGATGGTGCGTACCTTTTGGGCAACAAACTGTAGGGCATTCTTCAAGGCTTAGTGGTGAGGAACAAGATAGAAAAGTTCACTGACAGCCTCATCCCACAGATCTTTTTAGACTCCAATATAAGCATAAACATATTAGACTAGAAAAGACATGTCATCCAGAACATTTTTTCTTCTATTACCAAAATCTTCAGGCATTCAGGTGAAATTTCAGGATGAACCTAAATGCCCTCTAACCTTTACAGGTGATCTTAATGTGACTCTAAACTTTTGAATGCAGCTGTTCAACTGATCAATGTTTCAGTACTTTTTGCAGAACTTGCTCTTCCCCTATAACAGCAAACAGCAAAATTCACAACAAGTGTTTGATCCATGAATTGACCAATTATTGGTTAAACTACAACTGATATTTCAATAGTCCTCCTCATTTACACTGAACGAGGGACCTGTTCACTCATGATAGTCAAAATTGGTGGCCGACTATGATGTTGGAGACGTCAAGGAGATCACTAATCAGCCACTGTTGTCACCAGACGAACTTTTGGTGGTGGTGGTGTTGCAGTGTGGGCAGATGTGTCTAGTCAATACAGAACTGCCTACACGTTTTTACCTGACAACCCTAAACACGAGAGACTGGGGAGGTTCACCTTACAGCAGGACAACAACCCTAAATGTGCAACCAGAGCTACAATGGAATGGTTTAAATCAAAGCATATTCATGTGTTAGAATAGCCAAGACAAAGACCTAAATCCCATTGAGAATCTGTGGCAAGCCTTGAAAATTAGTGTTCACCAACACTCCATCCAATCTAACCGAGCTTTGCAAAGCAAAATGGGTGAATATTTCAGCCTCCAGATGTTCGAAGCTGGTAGAGACACACCCCAAAAGACCTGCAGTGAAAGGTGGTCATACTAAAGTATTCACTCAAGGGTCTGAACACAAATGCACAACACACTTTCCAGATTTTGATTTGTAAAAAATCAAAATGTATTTTCTTTTCACTTCAAAATTACATAAAATCCAAATAAAATACATTTACAATAGTGGGCGTCATGAATGAATGTGGAAAAGTTCAAGGGGTATGAATATTGAATATATAACCCATGGTCAGGAAACTATGTTTTACCTGTATTTTCTACCTTGACACTTTTCAACTCTGATCTAGTAGAGTTTAACACTTCAATCACATTTATCAAGGTGTCTGCCAGGTGTTCGATGTCTTCGAGGACATCGTCTTTTGCCATGCATTTGTCCTGTAACCATTTTTGCAGCATTAATCACCTACCAAGTCACATTTTTAGCTCCATATTTATAATGGTTATAAATAAATGGTTAAAAAAATGTTGAATATGGTGAAATGGTGAATAAAAAGAATAACCTTGGTTAGTGATCCCCACAGAAGTGCCAGTATGATAGTGATCTTCATGGTCATCTTTACACAGGGGACGGGCTCCTAGCTTGTGCACTCTGTGCAATGAACTAAGAAAGTACTAAAAATGTTTAAATTTCAAGTTGTCATTACTGTTTTGTTTTATGAAACTGATAATTGCACAAATTTGCTTAATATACTTGACAGGCACATCCAACAGTAAATTATATTTCAAATAGAATGAGAAAAATCATTGTGGAGTTAAATAATGCATCCATACCTTGTCGTCAAGAAGTCCAGAAGAGAAGTGTAAAATGTTTCCCCACTTAATGCATTTTCAGACAGTTGCATTAGCTGAGAGCCTAACTAAGTGTTTTCCTTCCTCTTTTTAATATTTCAACATTTGGAACTATTTCAACATATTTGTTTTGTTTTTTTTATATGAATTACTGTTAAGTTAAAAGGTACAGATGTACTCAAAGCTAATTAAGATATCTAACTCACACTAATACTTGATTATAATAATAATAAATAATAATAATTGTTTTAGCTACATGTCTTGTACACTTTACATTGTATTACTTCAGATTCTGCTAATAATAATAATTCATCTTGCACTTAAGGGTTTTATTGTTGGTTCTGCGAAATTGTCTTTTCATTCTAAAAAGTACCAATACGGACCTTAGACCTCGCCCGTGTGTTTACCTCATGCTTCCCTGTCTTACAGCTAAAATAATGCTGACCCATTCTGATCTGTTCTGCAAGAAATTGTGTTTAAAGCAAGTCATGATGAAGACTTTAAATATGAAGCTTTGTGTTTTTTAATTGTAACTCACTGCAATAAATATGTTCATTCTATTGGGTAAAAAATTTTAAGTTTTAGAAGCATATTTAGAACAGTATTTATTTACTAACATTGACGGAGCCAAAATCAGTACTCTTACTCTGAGAGGTTTTGTAAATATGGGTCAGTAAGTGCTACCTTGTAAAAAGACAGAAATTCAGAAGGGATATGTTGAACACGAGTGAGCTTTGTCAGTGTTATGGTCAAGAAGAGACCCTACTGTGGACTGAACTTTTACCCCACACGTCCTTTTCTCTCAGAAACAAACTAATGGGTGATTATAAGAGTTTATGAACCTTTCAAAAGGATACAAATTAAGTTTATAATGTTTCTTGGTAATCAGTACTTATAGCTGTTTAAGAGATTAGAACTTTTGTTCAACTTTGTAACATGAGCGACATTATGGGGGTCTTTGGTAATGACCTCAACACTGTAATTACTACAGTCATTCCTATTAACAGTGACTAGTCACAACATAATAGTCACTAGTCTAAATTACGTACTCAGATTTTCATATACATGAATATTTTAGAACATATTGTGCATTCACAGGTGCTGAAAATGGTCTGAAACCAACTGAATCCTGGGTGGCTAGGTCCTCGAGTATTCTATTTCAGCCTGAATGATCCTTATGACCTTCGCGACCTTGTGGCTTTTAGACATGACTATTTTCCAGCCTTTTATTTGCTTTTCAATTAATCAAGTCGCACATTTTATTATCCAAATGAAAGCAGCACATCTAATTCCTTATTCAAGGATACATGTGCTGTATCAGAGAATCAATCACATTACAGTGAATTGAACTGCCTGTAATGGTTTAAGGTTGTAGTGTTATTACAGAGAGGAGCTCCTATTCTCTTGCAAATGAAGAATTATTCTATAAACCAAAAAAAATAAAAATGCAACAAAAAACGTGCCTACTGCCACTTCAGAATAACAGGATTATTAAATGCTTGTAACAAAAAAAACACTAATCACCTTAACATATTACACCTACCCTAACTTATTATTGCCTTTAGTTTGACACCCCAAGTAGCATTATCATAAGACATCGTTACTGTTGCAACAAACAAAAGACATATTCAACCATTCCATTTAAAATAATCATTAAATGTATACAGAGATCACAGAGACATGGAGGTTTAAATCCAGTTCTGGAGCTCCACTACACGATCCGTATCCACGTGAGGAATCAAGTGTGTGTGTTGGGGTAGCGTGGATCATCCACTCCAGGAGAGGAAGTAGAGGTTTCCTAACGCGTCGCCACACACCAGCCGGCTGGGATCATTAGGGTCAACCTCCAGGACCTCCACAGCAGCCGAACACACAAATAGCCCCACCTGCATGAGGAAAGACTGAGTGATGCCAGGAAGGATAGATCACTGTCCTCACACACACACACACACACACATACACACACAGGCACATACACACACAGGCACATGCACACACAGGCACATGCACACACACACACACACACACACACACACACACATACGCACGCTCACACATAAGCACGCTCACACATAAGCACGCTCACACACACACACACACGCACGCTCACACGCTCGCACACAAACACACGCACACACATACGCACACACATACACACACATACGCACACACATACACACACACATACACACACACATACACACACACACACACACACACACACACAGACACACACACAGACACACACACAGACACACACACACACACACACACACAGACACACACACACACACACTCACACAGCATAGTCAACAGGGCACCTGTTTCTTTGTGTTTTTGTCCCACAGTTTGACGGTCCGATCATAAGAGGCGGTGATGATTGTGCTGTCTGTGATGCGCAACACACTGATTCTGTCACTGTGCACCTACATGGGTCAGACCACAGAATCAGCATTTTACATCACTAACCGACACCTTCAGTGTACAAACCACAGCACATTCACCACAGCAGTTGTTTTTATTGTGCCAGGCCAAGTGTCTTACACGCAACCAGTCGCCTGTTCTTTACAAACACAATAAGTATGTCTACAAGATTACTGGATGAACAGGACAAGTAGCTGAATTTTCTACCCAGGTCACAATAAACATGCATGTTTCCCAACTGGGTTGTGATAAGACCAGTAAAGGAACCAGCACAACAACAACAACAACAACAACAACAACAACAACAAAACAGCTCCTCTAAAAACGGTGTGCCAAACAGAGGAAGCCACCCACCGGTCTTCTTGGGCTCCATGTCTCCAGGTGTGGCGGCTGGTTGAACCACATGTTTCCTTTACAGTCCCCACATACGATCAGCTCTGCAGGCAAAAACCAGCAAATGCTTCATGGTCTCTGTGGGAGCATGGTGGCATCACCTCTAGGTTCTCACGCTCCGTTCTCTGTGCTAGCGCAGAACTCCATCTCTCCTTCTACAGTAGGAGAACACTACAACCAGGAGTATTACAGGAAGACGCTAAAGTGTACGGTGCGTGGCCCTGGAAACACTTACAGGAACCGCAGCCCAAACACACATCCTTGCAGGGATTCACTTAGAGGCCCCAAAACAAGAATTAATAAATGAATAAAATTTCATACATTTCTGAACGTGGTGCACCCAGAACTGACACCACGTGACTATGGCTGAGGACCTCATAAACGTCCCGAGTTTGATGCCTACAATAATATTAATAATAATAATAATAATAATAATAATAATAATAATAATAATAATAAAATCACAAACAAGATATATCCACGTTTCAAGATTTTTACCAGTGAATTTCAAACAAGGTCTCAGAATGATCCTGTCTGTTTAGCCTGTTTGATTTCAGTGTGATTCTACGTGTTTAAACGTGGGTTAAGGGCCCGTCCAATAAGGGATGGGTTCCCTTTTGAGTCTTGGTCCTCCCGAGGATTCTTCCTATTCCCCACCAGATCTGGACCCATATGATTGTAAAACTGCTTTGTGACAACGTGTGTTGTAAAAAGGGTTATATAAATAAATTAGACTTTAACTTTGAAGGCCACAGCAGACCAAGGCAAGAACAACTAAACTCTGAAAGTACAACCAAACTTTTTCAAGTACAACTATTTTTCAACTATAACATTTTTTAGCCATTTAAGAATACTAATGTGAAATGTCCTTCTAGCCATTTTTGGGTGGATGTTTGTGACCTTAGTGTGAGGACATTGCACTGCTTGCTCTACAGTGTGAGGAGGAGAGTGGAGGACGGAGGTTGAGGAGAAGGAGGGGGGAGGTGGAGGAGGGGGGAAGGAGGGAGGTGGAGGTGGATGAGGGAGGTGGAGGTGGATGAGGGAGGTGGAGGTGGATGGGGGAGGTGGAGGTGGAGGAGGGAGGTGGAGGTGGATGAGGGAGGTGGAGGTGGAGGAGGGAGGTGGATGAGGGAGGTGGATGAGGGAGGTGGAGGTGGAGGGAGGTGGAGGTGGATGGGGGAGGTGGAGGTGGAGGAGGGAGGTGGATGAGGGAGGTGGAGGTGGAGGGAGGTGGAGGTGGATGGGGGAGGTGGAGGTGGAGGAGGGAGGTGGATGAGGGAGGTGGATGAGGGAGGTGGAGGTGGAGGAGGGAGGTGGATGAGGTGGAGGAGGATGAGGGAGGTGGAGGTGGATGAGGGAGGTGGAGGTGGAGGAGGAAGGTGGAAGGAGGGAGGTGGAGGTGGAGGAGGGAGGTGGAGGTGGATGGAGGAGGTGGAGGGAGGTGGAGGTGGATGAGGGAGGTGGAGGAGGTGGATGAGGGAGGTGGAAGGAGGGAGGTGGAGGTGGAGGTGGATGAGGGAGGTGGAGGTGGAGGTGGAGGAGGGAGGTGGATGAGGGAGGTGGAGGTGGAGGTGGAGGAGGGAGGTGGATGAGGGAGGTGGAAGGAGGGAGGTGGAGGTGGATGAGGGAGGTGGAGGTGGAGGAGGGAGGTGGATGAGGGAGGTGGAGGTGGAGGAGGGAGGTGGATGAGGGAGGTGGAAGGAGGGAGGTGGAGGTGGATGAGGGAGGTGGAGGTGGAGGAGGGAGGTGGATGAGGGAGGTGGAGGTGGATGAGGGAGGAGGGAGGTGGATGAGGGAGGTGGAGGTGGAGGTGGAGGAGGGAGGTGGATGAGGGAGGTGGAAGGAGGGAGGTGGAGGTGGATGAGGGAGGTGGAGGTGGAGGAGGGAGGTGGAGGAGGGAGGTGGATGAGGGAGGTGGAGGTGGATGAGGGAGGAGGGAGGTGGATGAGGGAGGTGGAGGTGGAGGAGGGAGGTGGAGGTGGAGGAGGGAGGTGGAGGTGGAGGAGGGAGGTGGATGAGGGAGGTGGAGGTGGATGAGGGAGGAGGGAGGTGGATGAGGGAGGTGGAGGTGGAGGAGGGAGGTGGAGGTGGAGGAGGGAGGTGGATGAGGGAGGTGGAGGAGGGAGGTGGAGGTGGATGAGGGAGGTGGAGGAGGGAGGTGAAGGTGGATGAGGGAGGTGGAGGTGGAGGTGAAGGTGGAGGAGGGAGGTACCTTCACGCGTGGCAGCAGCTGTGATAACGAGCCTCTTCTTCACACGCTGGGCCTCATCCTCCTCCTCCTGAGGGGAGCAGGTCTGTCTGCCCACCGTTATACTGACACACGAGTCCAGGCTCAGTTCTGGATCTAAAGACAGCTGCAGACACACCGAAGGGGAAGAAACACACATAACAGAGGAAACCGTTATAATGGGTGTTGCTGATATTGGCAGTGATAACGAGAAAGAGAAGGATGATTCATTCTGTTCCCCTTTCACTCCTGAGATATTATCATTTAAAATGATTCGTCATCATCATAGTTAATAAGTAACTTCACAGGAAAAATTTGACCAATAATGCCAATAACTGTCCTAAGTGTTCCAATACATCTCCCAAACACCTCCATTTCCAAAACTATAACTATATAAGAAAACACACGCATGTATCAAAGTCTGTATAGTATGTTTGTGCAAGATACACCAACCAGATAGCAAAGCTTGATCATCATGTGCTCCTCCCCCACCAGCCACAGGCCACTCCCACCGTCTTTGGCAAGTCCCAAGATTCTCATGCTGTATTTCCAACTGCAAAGGTGCAAATGCAGGAAAAAGTTCCCCAAACATGTCAGTGCCTCATTAAGAGCCTCGGCCAGGCAGGGTTATACGAATGGTATTTTACATACACAGGACATAGGAATGAAAAGTGTTTCACGCACACATACAACAAAAACACAAAACAAAAACAGCAAACCTTCAATAAAAGTCATTTAGGAAGTACAAGAAATGCTAAAAAATTAAATAGCAAGAAGAGTGAAGGAGAGAGGAGTGTCAAGATACCTGAGACTAAGAATCCAAAGAAATAAATATGCATTGTAGTGGATTAACATGGGCAGATGAAAAAATCAGAATATGTGATACATGAATATAACATACATATACACACATACACACATATATGGCCACTTTATTTGCTACACTTGTCCAACTGCTCATTAGCGCAAATGTCGAATCAGCCAATCACATGGCAGCAACTCAATGCATTTATGCATGTACACATGGCCAAGACGATCTGCTGCAGTTCAAACCGAGCATCAGAATGGGGAAGAAAAGTGATTTTGAATGTGGCATGGTTGTTGGTGCCAGATGCGCTGGTCTGAGTATTTCAGAAACTGCTGATCTACTGGGATTTTCACGCACAACCATCTCTAGGGTTTACAGAGATATGGTCTGAAAAAGAGAAAATATCCAGTGATATCAATTTGCAGTTCTATGGGTGCAAATGCCTTGTTGATTCCAGAAGTCAAAGCTCAAATCATCTCAGACTGGTTTCTTGAACACGACAATAAGTTCACTGTACTCTAACGGCCTCCACAGTCACCAGATCTCAGTCCAATAGAGTATCTTTGGGATTTGGTGGAATGGGAGATTCACATCATGGATGTGCAGCTGACAAATCTGCAGCAACTGTGTGATGCTATCATGTCAATATGGACCAGACTCTCTGAGGAATGTTTCCAGTACCTTGTTGAATCTGCCATGAAGGATTAAGGCAGTTCTGAAGGCAAAATGGGGTCCAACCAGAGACCGTATATATCAGGGGTCACCAACCTTTTTGAAGTTGGGAGCTACTTCTTGGATACCAATTGTTGCGGAGGGCTACCAGAACGAAAGTTGTTGAGCGGGGGGGCGGGGGGGGGGTGATTGGCAGCAAAAACATAAACGATGCAGCGCTTTGGTGCATGGCAACAAGCCCGCGGGCGACTCATAACGTCCTCGCGGGCACCACGTTGGTGACCCCTGGTATATATAAATGGACTGGACGACACGAGTGAAAAGTGAAGCCTCCGTGAGTCAGCTGCCCTCTAGAGGCTGGCTGCAGTACAACTTTTAACCCCGCCCATTCCCATGTAAGTGAACGGGCCGGACAAGAAACTTTGAATTTTTATTACAAGTAAAATACGTTTTTTGAGCAATTATATTTTGTCAATTCTATAAGACCCCATTGCGTTAGTATCTCTCCCAGTGTTTTTCTCTATGATAAATAGATTTTATAGAAGTTATTAAGTGTTATTTAAAGGGGTGTGGTGATAAGGTGATTGACAGTTAGTAGCTGCGTTGTTTGACATCTAATACCAGACGCTCAAACGTGAACGCACTCAACATCAAAACTCTCGACATCAAAACTCTCGACAGCAGTATTAAAACCTTTTACCTTTGGTTATTTTGTAAAACGTCAAAAGTGTCTATACTGGTGGGCGTATCCTAACGAATGTCGGGGCGGAGATAGGTCTCTGGTGGAGATACTGTCCTGCCTACCGGTTCTAATGCGCATGCTCTGGTGGAGATACTGTCCTGCCTACCGGTTCTAATGTGCATGCTCTGGTGGAGATACTGTCCTGCCTACCGGTTCTAATGCGCATGCTCTGGCTCCAATTTTCATCTACTGCGCAAGCGCATTCAAGATGGCGGTGTCCGTGCGGCCGTGCGGCTTCATAAGTTCACAATGGGAGTCAACGGTGACGTACCGTCCATTATATATACAGTCACTGGGTCCAACCCGGTACTAGCAAGGTGTACCTAATAAAGTGGTCGGTGAGTGTGTGAGTATGTGTGTATATATATATATATATATATATATATATATATATATATATATATATATATATATATATATATATATATATATATATATGTGTGTGTGTGTGTGTGTGGATATATATGTGTTTGTGTGCGTGCGGGTGTGTGTGTGTGTGTGTGTGTGTGTGTGTGTGTGTGTGTGTGTGTGTGTGTGAGAGAGAGAGAGAGAGAGAAAGTGAGTTTACTTTGCCATTTCTCTGTGATTCTCTTTCTCAGTGGAGAAGATGTCGATGATGGTGGTATCGGCACACACTCCCAGGAGAACAGTACAGTAACACAGCATGGTCACACAGCTCTCCAACGTGTACGACGAAACCTTCGACAAACTCAGGCGCCTTCGATAAAGAAGAAAACGCTGAAGATGCATGTAGGATCACCAACATCTGCATGAGCACACACGTCAGTCTGATCGACCATAAACAATACGCAGTGAACTCAGGAATAAGAAACCCATGATTTAAGGAGTCTGAAAATTATTCCACGAGTGATCTCCCCTTCATTCGTCAACCCCTCACTCCCTCACACACCCTCACTCCCTCAACCCCTCACTCCCTCACACACCCTCACTCCCACACACCCTCACACACCCTCACTCCCTCATACACCCACACACCCTCACACTCCCTCACACACCCACACACCCTCATACACCCACACACCCTCATACACCCACACACCCTCACTCCCTCATACACCCTCACTCCCTCACTCCCTCATACACCCACACACCCTCATACACCCACACACCCTCACTCCCTCATACACCCTCACTCCCTCACACACCCTCACTCCCTCACACACCCTCACTCCCTCATACACCCTCACTCCCTCACACACCCTCACTCCCTCATACACCCTCACTCCCACACACCCTCACTCCCTCACACACCCTCACTCCCACACACCCTCACTCCCTCACACACCCTCATACACCCACACTCCCTCACACACCCTCACTCCCTCAACCCTTCACTCCCTCACACACCCTCACTCCCTCATACACCCTCACTCCCTCACACACCCTCAACCCCTCATACACCCTCACTCCCTCAACCCTTCACTCCCTCACACACCCACACTCCCTCATACACCCACACTCCCTCACACACCCTCACTCCCTCAACCCTTCACTCCCTCACACACCCTCACTCCCTCACACACCCTCACTCCCTCATACACCCTCACTCCCTCAACCCTTCACTCCCACACACCCTCACTCCCTCACACACCCTCACTCCCTCATACACCCACACACCCTCACACTCCCTCACACACCCACACACCCTCATACACCCACACACCCTCATACACCCACACACCCTCACTCCCTCATACACCCTCACTCCCTCACTCCCTCATACACCCACACACCCTCATACACCCACACACCCTCACTCCCTCACACACCCTCACTCCCTCATACACCCTCACTCCCTCATACACCCTCACTCCCTCAACCCTTCACTCCCTCATACACCCTCACTCCCTCACACACCCTCAACCCCTCATACACCCTCACTCCCTCAACCCTTCACTCCCTCACACACCCACACACCCTCACACACCCACACACCCACACACCCTCACACACCCTCACTCCCTCAACCCTTCACTCCCTCAACCCCTCACTCCCTCAACCCCTCACTCCCTCACACACCCTCACTCCCTCACACACCCTCACTCCCTCAACCCTTCACTCCCTCACACACCCACACTCCCTCATACACCCACACTCCCTCACACACCCTCACTCCCTCAACCCTTCACTCCCTCACACACCCTCACTCCCTCACACACCCTCACTCCCTCATACACCCTCACTCCCTCAACCCTTCACTCCCTCACACCCTCACTCCCTCACACACCCTCACTCCCTCATACACCCACACACCCTCACACTCCCTCACACACCCACACACCCTCATACACCCACACACCCTCATACACCCACACACCCTCACTCCCTCATACACCCTCACTCCCTCACTCCCTCATACACCCACACACCCTCATACACTCACACACCCTCACTCCCTCATACACCCTCACTCCCTCACACACCCTCACTCCCTCACACACCCTCACTCCCTCACACACCCTCACTCCCTCACACACCCACACACCCTCAACCCCTCACTCCCACACACCCTCACTCCCTCACACACCCTCACTCCCTCACACACCCTCACTCCCTCACACACCCTCACTCCCTCACACACCCTCATACACCCACACTCCCTCACACACCCTCACTCCCTCAACCCTTCACTCCCTCACACACCCTCACTCCCTCATACACCCTCACTCCCTCACACACCCTCAACCCCTCATACACCCTCACTCCCTCAACCCTTCACTCCCTCACACACCCACACTCCCTCATACACCCACACTCCCTCACACACCCTCACTCCCTCAACCCTTCACTCCCTCACACACCCTCACTCCCTCACACACCCTCACTCCCTCATACACCCTCACTCCCTCAACCCTTCACTCCCACACACCCTCACTCCCTCACACACCCTCACTCCCTCATACACCCACACACCCTCACACTCCCTCACACACCCACACACCCTCATACACCCACACACCCTCATACACCCACACACCCTCACTCCCTCATACACCCTCACTCCCTCACTCCCTCATACACCCACACACCCTCATACACCCACACACCCTCACTCCCTCACACACCCTCACACACCCTCACTCCCTCACACACCCTCAACCCCTCATACACCCTCACTCCCTCATACACCCTCACTCCCTCATACACCCTCACTCCCTCACACACCCTCAACCCCTCATACACCCTCACTCCCTCAACCCTTCACTCCCTCACACACCCACACACCCTCACACACCCACACACCCACACACCCTCACACACCCTCACTCCCTCAACCCTTCACTCCCTCAACCCCTCACTCCCTCAACCCCTCACTCCCTCACACACCCTCACTCCCTCAACCCTTCACTCCCTCACACACCCTCAACCCCTCATACACCCTCAACCCCTCATACACCCTCACTCCCTCACACACCCACACACCCTCACACACCCACACACCCACACACCCTCACACACCCTCACTCCCTCAACCCTTCACTCCCTCAACCCTTCACTCCCTCAACCCCTCACTCCCTCACACACCCTCACTCCCTCACACACCCTCACTCCCTCACACACCCTCACTCCTTCACACACCCTCACTCCCTCACACACCCTCACTCCCTCATACACCCTCACTCCCTCATACACCCTCACTCCCTCACACACCCTCACTCCCTCATACACCCTCACTCCCTCACACACCCTCACTCCCTCATACACCCTCACTCCCTCACACACCCTCACTCCCTCACACACCCTCACTCCCTCATACACCCTCACTCCCTCAACCCTTCACTCCCTCACACACCCTCACTCCCTCAACCCTTCACTCCCTCACACACCCTCACTCCCTCACACACCCTCACTCCCTCACACTGTAGAGTGCTGAGTGGTGGTCAGAGGGCCGGGTCTGCAGGATCAGTCACTGGTGTAACTGCTGTACCATGAAGAAGTGTGAGATCTTCCCTCCAGCTTCCACACAGTCACACTGCAGTCTGTGCAGCCCACAGCCAACTGATGATTCGGCATCCCGGTTAGTGCTCGAATACAGCTATCATTGACCTAAAGACACACACACACACGTACACACACACACACACAGTTTCCATATAGCCATATTGTATACTTTAAGACATCAGCTCATTGGTTCAAATGTTATCCAACCAGTGTTATGGTCTTTAATATTTTCCCTTTACTCCACCCTCTCTGTGATTGACCTTCTCCACAGCACAACTGGTCAACATGTTCTAGACTGCTGACTAGCTGATGGTAAACACCACCAGATCAGGGTTATGTCCATGGTGTCCATGGTGTTTATGTCCATGGTGTCCCAGGCACAGGACGACACCACCCAGGGTAAGAACACACACTTTGGGGGCAAACCTGTCATCATGATGCAGTAAATAAAAATCACTGCAGGAACAAAGATCATATAAACAGATATGTATTTTAGCATATCGCATAAGCTATAATTGATGAAAGGCCAAAATGTTCAGAAGTAAATAAATCCTAAGTGCAGGGTATGAGTGACACTGCAGTGGAAACCATGAATACAAGTCGTCTTGCCTTCTGTGAATAAACCAGCCGGTCCCGTTTCCACATCTCGAGGCGTCCGGAGCTGTAGCCACACACCAGAAGCTCGTCCGTGTCCAGGAAGCACATCGCACTGACACGCTCCATCTGTCTCGGACGCATCTCTGCAAGTGGACGCACAGTTCAGGTTTTCGCTTGGTTTCCATCAAGGTGTTTCCATGAAAGTTGCTTAAACAGTACGTTTAGGACAGATTTATTCTAAATCCCAAATTAGTTTCGCTGTAAATATTACTGCCACAGCCCAAGAGGTCACCCAGTTAGTAAATTGCTGTGAATCTGAGGTGATTCGGTTGGCTACCTGCTTCAGTGCTCCAAGCTCTGAGAGAGCGATCTTCAGAAACTGTGAGGAACCCAGTGCCAGGCCCGCTCACCAGGGCCTGGACTGCACCGCTGTGGCCCAGCAGGGAGCTCCGATGCTGGACCTGAACCGGACGCACAGACGGCAGAGGTTGGAAGAGCAGACAGACACACAGAGACGTGTATCTACACCGATTGTATATTTTTCCATAAAATGCCTGAATTTGCTGAAAAAAAAAAATCATAATTACACGAGGGTTGTGAGTTCATTATTATGTGGGTCTTTCATTTTGATGGCTAACTGTGCAGGGTTGGATTTAAAGTGACAGTGACAAAAGCCTACCTGCAGGGGGCGCCAGAGCTAGTGACAGTGACAGGAGCCTACCTGCAGGGGGCGCCAGAGCTAGTGACAGTGACGGGAGCCTACCTGCAGGGGGCGCCAGAGCTAGTGACAGTGACGGGAGCCTACCTGCAGGGGGCGCCAGAGCTAGTGACAGTGACAGGAGCCTACCTGCAGGGGGCGCCAGAGCTAGTGACAGTGACAGGAGCCTACCTGCAGGGGGCGCCAGAGCTAGTGACAGTGACAGGAGCCTACCTGCAGGGGGCGCCAGAGCTAGTGACAGTGACAGGAGCCTACCTGCAGGGGGCGCCAGAGCTAGTGACAGTGACAGGAGCCTACCTGCAGGGGGCGCCAGAACTTTACAGTTCCATCATCAGATGCAGTGGCGATCAGCAAGTCTTCTGACTTCAGCTCTCCTGTAGCTGGAAGTGAGATAGGAACTGTGACGAGTCTGTGCACATGTGCAAATGTCTCAGGAACTATCGTAACTATCTAGGCAGTGAAACATTGTAATTACAAAAATATAAATAACTATAATTGTAAAAATAAGCCCTATAATAAGAAACCATTCCAAGTCCTGCTATAGGAAAAATTTATGTATCAAAAGGTGCTGGTTTATTTTTTAGTGGAACAGTATGTATGTTGTATCCCACTATGCATCTCACAATGATGTCATCAAAGACACTGAAATACAATCAAGACCATTTTGTTGTCTTCAAACACAATCTGAAAGCCCCACCTCACTAGACCTGAATCTGTGTGGAATCACATAGTTTGAGGGGAATGAAGCACTGTGGCGTGTGTGTGTGTGTGTGTGTGTGTGTGTGTGTGTGTGTGTGTGTGTGTGTGTGTGTGTGTGTGTGTGTGTGTAAAATTGACCTGGATTAGGAATGACAGCAGTATGATGGAGACGTGACTTGTGGGCCTGAATTTCAGCGATCACTCCCACGTCAGATTTCCACACCATTAGTAGACCATCCGCAGATCCCACCATCACATAGTCCTCCTACAGTCAGAGCATACACAACACCATCAGACACACCACACACACACACACACACACACAACACCGACACACACACACACACAACACCATCAGACACACACACACACACAACACCATCAGACACACACACACACACACACAAAAAACACCATCAGACACACACACACACACACAAAAAACACCATCAGACACACACACACACACGCGCGCACGCGCACACACACACGCGCACACACACACACACAAAACCCCATCAGACACACACACACACACACACACACACACACACACACGCACGCACACACACAACACCATCAGACACACACACACAACACCATCACACACACACACACACACACACAAAACCCCATCAGACACACACACACACACACACACACACACACACACACACACACACAAAACCCCATCAGACACACACACACACACACACACATACACACATACACACACCCAACCGACTCACCCAACAGCACAGAGCACTGAGAGAAAAATGGGTTCGGATTTCTCTGATGCAACTTCCTGTCTGGATATCCCACAGACACAGTCTACAGTCAGTAGAACAGCTCAGCTGTTGACAAAGAACATGACTCACTTTAGCGCAGAAACTACATTTCCCAGAACTCCATGTTGCATTCTGTTACATTTGGGACATACTAGTTGCATAATTAATGTGCTGGAACCACAAACAGTACTGATCATTTGGTCTTCTACGTTTTCTCTCATTATTTTCCTCCAGTGGTCAAATGTGAAAAATCTCATGAAAAAAATAGAAATACACTCTTCAGACAATTCAGATATTTAAATGCGAAACACACACACACACACACACACACACACACACACACACACACACACACACACTGACCAAAGCTGAGGGAGTCCAGGCACAGCTGGTGATCCAGTCCCCATGACAGTGCGGCAAACACCCGGTGAGAGCTGGAGAGGAACTTACCCTCCACACCCTCAACGCCTGGAAGCAACCAATCACTCCGTTATCATTACTGTTACCATTATGACTCTAAATATAATAAATCCCCATCCTCAGAGAGAGGCAGGTGGTCCTGATAGTTTAATTCACTTAGTGAGGTATTGAGGAACAAGAACTTGTTAACCACTGTCAACTAACCTAATTCTAGTGGAAGCATTTATCTATTACATTTCTGAAGAACCAATAATTTAACCAGTAGTTTTTTTTTTCTTCTCAGTTTTAACCAAATGACGATGTAAAATTGAAGGTGCAATGAACATGACACAAAATATATGCAGTCATAATTTAAACAGCATTTTTCCACTGAATTATACATTTCGTAAATGTCTGTTAATAACACATCCACAAACGTATTAATCAGGAGCATCTTTTCTAGAGGACACGCTGATCTGGTTCAGTCCAGTTCAGTCCGGGTGCGTCCTCCAGACATCTCTGTCCGTACCTTGTCTTTCCCTCCTGACAGCAACTGGTGGCCGTCCGGACTAAAGTCCAGACACGTGACCCCTCCGTTATGACCCCTCAGAACACTCATCACGCTGGGTTCGACCCAGGTGGCCGAGGTCAAGTGCTCCTTTATCCACAAAGCAATCGTGAAATCATCTGAGGGAATGACCAATAACAAATAATTAATTTTTGAAATTAAATAAACTCTGAAGTCTACATAGTTTAATTCTTACGTTTTAGTAAATATGTATATACTTCTTAAATAAGTACATGCCTGGCCTGTGTAAGGGTAGTGAGTGTATGTCAGTGGTGTCAGTACTGCTCACTACAGACCTGAGGCAGAAGCAACGTAAGTGGAGTTTTGCGCCAGGGCCAGGACTGCTCCCCTCTGGACCCCAAAAGCTCCTCTGAGGTCCAGGGTCTCCGAGCTCGGGACGCCCGGCCTGCTCCAGAGCCGGAGGCGGCTGTCCGAGGCCCCGGCCAGCAGACGGTGGCCCCCCGGGGCCTCCAGCCAGAGCAGGCATGGCACGGACACCTGCAGACCCTCACTGGACCACACTCGCTCACCTGGGGAAAACGAGACACGGTACAAGTTACAGAAGATATTAACATTTAGTAGTTTAATAAAATTAAATGTACTGATACATGTAACTAAATACATGTATTATTACCATTATTACTAATCAATATAAATGTATTACTCACTAAATAATAAAAAAACAAGGTTAAACAAATATGTTTTTGTAATAACTGTAGTTTTGTCATTTGAAGTTCAGTGTTGAACGCTCTGACTTCCAAAGTGTACCTGACTCCAAGCTGAACAGTCCCACACCATTTCCATGGTAACCTACAGCAGCGTAGCCATTGGCTACAGCCACGGAGAGAGCGCCGCCCTCAGCTTCTACCACACGTCTGGACGCTGGTGCCCCACACAGCTTCTACAATGGATAAAGAATCTTAATCAGACATCATTAGACACCAGATACCACATTTCAGTTCCAATATCATACATCAGATCCATCAGAATGGCGGTGTAAAAATGCTAAATACCTTTTCCTCTCCCAACACGGAAACTGAGCGCCCGAGACCTGCTGACCACACCTGAACCTGTTCAAAACACACAGGCTCAATCAAAGCACATACATGACCCACGCGTGACCGTGGTGACAATACACCGAAACCTTTTTAACCTGGAACTGAAGAATGACAGTAAAACATTAGAGACCAGGAGCGACAACATCAGTTTCTCTCCAAGCTGTGGCGTTTGTGTTTGTGTTTCTATGCAGTGAGGGATTCTCACCATGCTGTCGCTCCCCGCGCTGAGCAGAGCGTCTCCTCCAGACAGGAAGTGGAGGGCTTGGGTGGAGCCGCGGTGAGCCCTGTAGCTCCCCACGCAGGCGGCTACAGGAAGTGACCACAGCCGCACCTCCCCGTCCAGGTACCCCGAACACAGCAGGGAGGAGGAGGGAGAGAATGCCACGCTGCGTACAGAACACCGGTGACCTGACAGAGTCTGGAGGACAGAGGGAGGGAGAGAGAGAGGGGGAGAGAGAGAGAAAGAGAGAGAGAGAGAGAGGGAGGGAGGGAGAGAGAGAGAAGGACAGAGAGACAGAGGGAGAGAAAATAGAGGTTTGAAATAAGATTCAGAGTCTGTACTCATATTCCCATGATGCTTTGACCAAGTCCTGCATCCTCCTCACCGTGTGATTCTCCTGCCTACGCCAGTCCCACACTCTCACCGCTCCATCCCAGCAGCCCACGGCCAGCAGCGCACCCTCAGGGTCAAAGGTCACGCAGTTCAGAGGGGAGGGGTTCCGAAAAGATGCTTCCTCTTTGCGCCTCTGGGAGGACCACACCTGTACATTTCATGTGTAAAATGGCATTTTTATATATATGCAAAGTTCATAGGCAAAGCTTACAACAACAACAACCTCAGACGGCGACCTTGAAAGCGATTCACGTTTCAAGGTCAAAACCTTCTGACCTTCAGAGTGAAGTCTAATGAAACAGTA
This sequence comes from Brachyhypopomus gauderio, assembly GCF_052324685.1. Lineage (NCBI taxonomy): Eukaryota > Metazoa > Chordata > Actinopteri > Gymnotiformes > Hypopomidae > Brachyhypopomus > Brachyhypopomus gauderio. The sequence goes on from NC_135226.1 coordinate 3,157,814, forward strand.
GCGAAGTGCTTTCTGTCCGAGCTGACATCACATCCTGTGATCCTGTTGGAGTGGGCGTTCAGACGCTCCATCCTAGAAGAAACGGAACTGGCATCTGTAACTTGTCTTCGTATCTCTAAACCACCGTTTTCTCCTCCACCAGGATTAAAAACAGAGATAATACAGAGTGGATGTTCGTAACGATCACCTGCAGCCACTGTTAATATCCCAGACCTCCACCTGTCCGTCACAGGAGGTAGTCCCCAGCACACACTCGTCAAGGAACACGCAACCAGAGATGCCATCACAGTTGCTGACCAGTGATTTCACTTCCTGTTCACAAAGATACAGTAACACACTTGTGAGAGACACAGACACAGTGGCCATCTGCTGAGGCCCCGCCCCCTGCCACACTGCGTTGGCCAATGGGCAGCTAGCTTCGTGAGGCGCTACCTGCTTGGTGTGTGTGTGGAAGATGTGGAGAGTTCCCTGCTCCGTCCCCACCGCCACGGTGCCTCCAGCGGGACTCAGTGTCACGCACGACGGCCCCCACTGGAAGGAGGACACCAGCTCCCTGCAGGGACCAAAACACCACAATGTCTCACAGAGACGAAGAGATACCGTCTCGATGTGCTGATGACCACTATCACCACTTCAGAGTCAGCAACTTGATGTTCTTTAACAATTACATCTAAGGGTTGCCAAGTAGCTACCTTTTTATTCCCCTGGCTTAGTGCTAACCTTAGGATTGATTAGCTGATGAACTAAGAACGCAACTATCTTTTCTGGTTTTGCATCAAATCATGTTTTGATTAGTGTCCCATCATGGCGTGTGGACCATACCCAGATTCCTGCTGTGAACCTTCAGTATTCAGCCATCGTACGGCATGCACACCGTCCTCGTCCACGACCCGCGTGGCCCAGACATGAGCAGCAGAACTCTTCGCTTCGTTCAGAGCTTGTTGAACAAACAGAGCCGGCCAATGGGAGAGGAGGGGGGCGTGGCGTTTCAGGAAAGCGTGGCACGCCTGAAGCTCTTCTGGGTCGACTGTGAAACAAGTGAAAGTTAACGCAGGGCTATTCTCTCCAAAATATTCAGAATTATTTGTTCCACTCATGGCATGAAGCAGCAGAGAGCCTCCAACATCTATTATGGCAAATCGCAGACGGCACACGGACAGAGATGTTCAGGAGCCTGATGTTCAGAGCAGGCAGTCCTTTTGTTTTAAACAGTGAATGATGTCAGGGTTTAGACAAAACCTAGCAAGATGAATCACATTCACATCCAAGTTCAGATGAAAGGATGAAGAAACATGTCTACCCAAGGTCTCTGTTCCATGGACCTCGTCAGCTTTTGTCTTTTCTATTGAGGGAAAAAGAAAAAGTATCCATCAATTGAAGGGAATCCATCCATACATCCAGGTGTGCTGACTTCAGGAGGACGGAATACAGTTAGGCAGCTTCCTGGTTCTGGTGTCAAGTCCAATTTCAGAAATTTTGCTCAAGCTTGCTAGATTTTCTAATTAGTGTAATCCAGGTAAAACTAGTGGAATCAACACAATCCAGGAAGCCTGAGCAAAATCCTGGTGAGGACTTTTACTTTCTGAACCTGGAATTGACACCTCTGAACTTACCTACTAAATTTATGAGATTTTCTCCTAAATCACGAGGAATACTTTAAATACTTTTAATTTAGCATGGCTAGCCAAGAATATTGGAAGGACCTTTTCTGCTCAAATGATTGTCCTGTTAGTTTTACCAGACTCACACCAGACTCATTTATACCATGTGTTTAGTGGTATGCTTGGCTGATCTTTGATTCTACAGCCAATTGAGTGTATCCAAGCTTCTGTATTTCCACTGCCTGTTATTGTATTGTTAGCCATTTTGTTTAAGCCTTGTTTAGCATTCTTTGCCATAGTCCCTCTTTCTTCTGGTTTCTATCAGGTTTTTTATGGCATGTATCCTGGGTGCTGCTATTTGACGCTAATTCTCTGTGTACTGCACATCACACTTTTTCACCGTCATGATTACATGTCAATTTGACACGAATAACTCTAAGGCTTAAGCTGAGGCCTAATCCACCCTGAGTGTGTCACCTTGTAGAGGGGACCTGACAATGTGAGACCCAAAACACCCAAAGACCCCAGAACCAGGTACTCAGACCCAGTTCTACATTAGAAGAAGTGTCCTCACACCGACAGAGACTCTGATCTTCTCACATCTAAATCGTGTCACTAGTCATTCATCTGGTCTGCTAAAGCCTGTTGTGCTAAATCCTGACATGCGAATATTAGGTGAGGTGAGGATCACATGACCTTTATTTCTTGCCTTTAGAAGTCTTTTTTAATTAATAACAATTCAGATAAAAAGGGCAGGTCACTGAGGCTTATAAGGCAAATATTCACAGTTATTCACAAATGATAAATATTCTAATTAACACTCTCTTGCACATTCCTATAGAGATGTTCATGTTGGTTGTGACAATTTGTTGAACTTAAAAGTGAATGTAATGTCATACAGTCCTATGAGAACATAGATTGTCATACAGTCCTATGAGAACATAAGATTGTCATACAGTCCTACGAAAACATAAGATTGTCATACAGTCCTACGAGAACATAAGATTGTCATACAGTCCTATGAGAACATAAGATTGTCATACAGTCCTATGAGAACATAAGATTGTCATACAGTCCTATGAGAACATAGATTGTCATACAGTCCTATGAGAACATTTCCAAGCTGCAGTGTACCTACCGAACAGGATGTACGTCTCCAAGAGAGGGTGCAGGAGTCCATGAAGCACATTAGCATACAGGAAGTAGTAACTGGAAAGCAGGAAGTGCAAGGCCTCCCACTGACCACATCTCATCTGAGAAGAAAAATGACCAACAGTGAGTTTTGATAGTGGAGAGGGTCTAAACTATTAAAGTGAATAGGACAGACGACTGACCAGGTGGACAGGTAAATGAACAAGTGTGTTAGCATCACAGTGAAGAAACGTGTCATTTCCGTGAGGGTCCGACCGCACCCAGAGGTGAGCTGTGAAAGACACAGATTGTAGCATATAAATAGTATAGAAAGACTCCTTGTTTGAACAGAACCTATAGAAAGTGGCTGTACTACCTGCTAGTATCAGATGCGCTGCGTCTTTGACCTCCTTGTCAGAGAGGTAGAGCTGATCAAAAGCCAACCTGATGTCTGGATTGGTCAAAGTCAGAGGCTCATCCGGCTCCTGAGAAAAAGATGGCCGGATCATGCTGCAATGTAAAGGTCAAGGTTCAAGGTCATTGTCCTGGAAAAAGATGCTTACATACTGTTTTGCAACAAGGCACACCGATGACCTGCCATTTCATTATGTTCACCTCTGTAGACTTCGAGCTAGGTGGGAAAACGTTGCCATGGGCACCCGGCTCTTTGGGCATCGGGCAAGTGCAAGCACTTCCTGCCAGGTCAAAGGTTGTGGTGTGGCGGTCAGGTCATTGCTCAGGTTCAGTAAGGAGTACAGATCTCTCTCCCTCAGGCCTGAAGGGGGCAGCAGAGCGACGGAGATCGTTCAAGTCACGCAGAATGTGAAGAACAGAAAGCAATGATAATAGAGCAGCAGTTGTTAAGCCATTTAAAGGTACAACACAGAGGGCTTTACTGATGCAGGTCCTGGTTCTGGTCGTACCCGTGGAGCTGAGGGCCAGTGCAGCCAGCGCCCGGGCCAGCCCTGCCCCGCAGTACTGCGTCTGCAGACGGACCAGGCCGTACTTCACCAGCTCGCACACAGAGGGAGGAAGAGCCTGCAGACTGGCCTTCATCTGGAAAACATGCAGTCATCATCATCATCATCATCTGTCCTCATGGAAGCCTTGTTGTCCCTTTCAAAAAGAACTCAAATCTGTGAGCTGTGGATTTTAAGTGATTTCTTTTGCATTTTTTTATGCAACAGACCTTCATCATCATCATCAGAACTGCACCAATCTCACCTTATCAAAGGTGGCATAATTTCGGAGCTCCTCGCAGGCTAAATGGAGGTAAAGGGGACTCATGGCTGCCTTCTTCATCATCAGAGACTGAAGCTGCAGGTACGAAGACCAACACACACCGATCTTATTACACACACACACACCGATCTTATTACACACACACACACCGATCTTATTACACACACACACACTGATCTTATTACACACACACACACTGATCTTATTACACACACACACACTGATTTTATTACACACACACACACACACACACACACACACACACACACACACACACACACACACACACACACACACACACACACAGATCTTATTCATACACACACTGATCTTATTACACACACACACACACACACACACACACACACACTGATCTTATTACACACACACACACACACACACACTGATTTTATTCATACACTCAGATCCTCTCAACAGTAAATCAGAGTGACAGAGTGAGACAGACCTGGTTATTAAACGCAGAATCACTCAGTTTCTTTCCACACGCTTCAAGCTCCTTCTGTACTATTTCCTTTCTGTCCGGCAGGCACAACTGTCCCAGTGGAAACAATACGGAACCTTTCTTTTTGCTTAGGGTGTTCTGGAGGGGTGAAGATCTAGTGACACTAAGGACCAGGCAGACACCCTGAAGGAAGAGACGGAGGGAAACAGAAAGAATGGTTTCTAAACACACACACACACACACACACACACACACACACACACACACACACACACACACACACACACACACACACACACACTTACACACACACACACTTCGTACGCTCCTCACCTTAGACCTTAACCATAATGTAACAGGTGATTTACTTTGGTCATATCTTATATGACTATTGATTGTTTACTATGAAGTTCAAAAAATGCTACGTGCTTTTACAGAAGTCTGGATACATGCTTATGTAATTAATTGCATTTTGTGTGTGCGTGTGTGTATGTGTGTGTGTGTGTGTGTGTGTGTGTGTGTGTGTGTGTGTGTGTGTTTTTCTTACCTTGGCAAGGTGTTGTGGTATCCATTCAGAACTTCCTTGACCTCTGGCATCATGTACATGTTCTGCTCCATCAACACACAAGACCAGAACATCTTTCCTGTCTTTCCTGAGCTGAGTCAATCCTGAGTGCCACTCTGACAACAGGTCACTATGACAACAAAATATATATACACTGTTCTTCAAACAGGAGAACATTCTTACAGCCCCATGCAAAGATACACACACACACACACACACACACACACACACACACACACACATCTAGATTGTGCACTTACCTATAAGTTGTGTTTGAAGGCAGCTCCTCCTCCTGTTCCTTCCTCTTCCTCAACCACTGCACTAGACAGCGCAGGAGGTGTTCAATGCTGGAAGCCGATTGGCTAGCAGCCGTGGAATAGGATATGACATCACAAACAGGGCCTTTCCTGGACTTGTCAGGAGTTCTGAGGGCATGAGCCAAGGCCGCCTAACGGAAACACAGAAAGAAAACCTCATACTCAACCCCGTTCAGTTTAAATGCGCTGGATTCATCTTTGTTCTTGTATGTGGGTTTACATGCGCTTCACGTAAAGCAGGTTACCATGAAGAGCGTTTTGCCCTCTCCTGGGGCGCCCTCCACCAGCAGAATCCCTCCTTTCTGCTGACATTCCTGAACTTTCTCTAATGCCATTGAAAGCAGTTTCCTCCTGCCATGGAATCGTTGCAGCTGGGCTTCCAAATATACTTCCTGTTCTTTAATCTCAGACATCAGATCAGCCTCATCCGCCTCCTAACAGCATTAATCAAGACAGCATTAACGTCAGGTAACTGATGCTAGGGACAACTGAAAGCCACGCAGATGTCAGCAGAGATCATTATCTACAATGTTTTGAAGTGGAAATCTGACCTCCACAAAAAGCTTCTGCAAACACGCCCACAGATCCTCCATCACAGCGTTTGCAAAGTGCTCCAGGCCTTTGACGTAAGGTCTTCCGTCCACCACCCCACCCCACTCACACGGGTAACTGCAACAGGACGAAAACGCCACAGGAACAGTTAATCTACAGTCAACCCCACAGCACGGCTTGATTTCTTTGAAATGTGTAAGTCACGCTACGCGCAGGTTGTGTGTGACGATACAACGCTCACTTCTCTTGGACTCTGAACCGGTTGCTGTGGATCCATGTTTTAAGTTCGTCCATTTTCCTTGCGGTCTCCTTGGACTCTGCGGCGAAGTCTGCCTTCCACTCCGCAGGCACTGACCTGAGAACAGCAAACGAGCCCGCAGAGTCTCACACACCGCTGCCAGCACAGTCTCACACTGAACTGAGAACAGCAAATGATGCTATTAATGAAAGGTGCACAAGGTCCGGGTAAGAGTGCGCAGCAGGACTCCAGGCTGTACCTGGCCAGGTGGGGTGATCTGATGTAGAACATCATGCGCTCCTGGGCGGAGTCTGGGTACAGGGCCTGGAACTGACGAATCTCCATCTCAGTGACCGATATCCCAGCGGGGGCGGAGTCCAGCTTGAAGGAGAGAAGCAGGAGACCAATCACGACGCAGAAGACACTCACAACGTCACGGCGTACGTATTCCACCATCTCTGCTTTTCGTGGGGGGTTTTGTACAACTCAAGATGATAAAAGATTGGAAAAGGAAATGTCGATACAACAAAAAACAAACAGGAGTTTAGATTCTGGTCCTACCCAGCTGTGTTGGGGCAGGTTGGGCAGCGCCGGCCGGGGGGGCACCAGCCCGTACCTCTCCCCCAGAATCCCCAGGAGCAGCTGGCTGCGGCAGACCTCGGACAGGCAGAGCTCCACGGCCCGGTCCGACTCCTCCTCGGTGACGCCCCAGCGCAGTTCCACCTCCTGCAGGTAGAGGCAGTGTGGAGCGGCGCGTCTCCGCAGCTCTGGGAAGACACTCCGCACCAGGACGTCCCTCTCGCCGTGCATGTCTCTGAACGTGGAGGAGATGAAGACTCTCACCCCACGCCACCTGAAGAGAAGATTCACAAAACAGTTGTGGACTGTATTATATCCATCCCAGTGTATGCATACATGAAATCTATTAACATGCTTTCTTGTTGTATTGGTATATTCAGTTGAATAAATCAACACTTAAAACTACTGACTTTAAAACTTTTGCCTTTAATGCTAAGAAGGCCTGGGCAATGTGCTACATGTGTAATCTCTGTGTAATCTCTGTGCATGCTGCTATACTCCCCCTCTTTGGCCTGACAATTGTGCGTCTAATGCGTTTAAAACATGAACACTGTAAAGGTCAAAAAAGGTCCTTCAAAACAACATGCATAAAAGCCATAAAACATAAACAAACATAAAATATTCCCATATTTGCTCCGGCTCTGTGGAGTCCTCTGCTATGGTGGTACCTGAGCTTGGGTGTGGCTGGCAGTGGCAGGATGTTGGTGGCTTGCTTGGGCTTAGCAGCGCCCCCTTGTGGAAGAGGGATGTTGTGCAGCTTATCAATGCGCTCTACGTGGTCCAACAGCCTGGAGGAACCTCTCTCTGAAATAAACCTGCATAGAGAAAATCACGTCATGGCCAGGACGGGCGATAGCAGAACACTCTCTCAAACACCTATAACGTACGAGCCTTGCCTAAGAATCTGCTCACTAAAACCACAGAGTTGCACACTTCTTGGGTCATCAAACTCCTCACCGATGATAACCCTAAAAAACAAGTAGAGAGGTTGGTTTAAAACTTTTAAAATTCATTATCTCACATTACAGAGGAAACCACATGAAGAAGATATACCAATAGGAAACTTGTAATAAGAAACCTGGCAGAAAGATGAAAAATTAGACGTACATAAACTACATTTAAATAGCTTTTTGAAATTAACAAATGTTTTTATACAGACAATCATGAACCGGAACTTACGATGATCTGAATAATATTTTCACCACTAAAGGATCACAGACAGAATCCTTTCTGAACTTTGTAACTTCTTGTTCCACACTCCAGCACATGTAATGTTCATCCAGTAAGATTATGTTATCCACCTTTACGACAGAGGGAGGAGGACACCACAATTAACAGACCTGGATACTAAAGGGTTTTGCAGCATATGAGAATCAACAAGTTGGGAAACGACATGCAAACAGCCAGGACCTTCGTCTTCTCCTCGAGCAGCTTGGAGAAGAATTTGTTGTGAGGTATCTTCTGAGGTGAATCATTAAATTCCTAATGGAAAGGACAAACAGAACAACCATATATCATACATCATACTCACTCAGAATCAGAAATAAACATGAATACGATTTCTTCACTGCAGTCCCCTCCGACACGGACCTGAACTACTTCTGAAGAAACGAACACGGCTGGTGCCACGTCAGAGTTAATATCCATGTAAGCTAAATACCTAAACATGTATGCAAAGCTAATGTGCATATAACCTAATTTGCATGGAAATTTAAATATATGTAAAGCTAACAGTCATTGTGTAATCATTGTTCCATAATTACGTGTTTTTACATTGTTACGTGTTACAGAAAGACCAGAGGAGGAGCCTAACCTGCAGCAGCTTCAGGCCCTGCCTCACGTTATCCAGAAGCGCGTCAGACTCGAGCTGAAGCTCCTGCACGCCATTACTGTCTGACAGCAGGAAGTGTGAATGTTCGCAGCAGTAGCTGATCATCATGGCCAGCAGTAGCCCCGCCTCCTGCGCCTGCCGCACGATTGGTGGGGAGGAGACGGCGTTCCAGGAAGTGAACCAATTAGAATTCACACCCAACGTGAAGAAAAGGTAATGGCAGCACTCAGCATGATGCAGCTTGTTTTGGTTGGACTGGACCTTTAACTGGTCAGCAGGCTTAGTTGATATATACATTTAACCAGGTTAGGTGAATTGCTTGGACTATACAAGTACCCGTCGCTGCAGAATCAAAAGTCCAGGGGGATGAGCTGGATCTAATTCAACTCCTCCTACGTGTCGCTTACGTTTTCCGACCAGGAAATAGAAATCCAATAAATTCACCCTTTTACCGTTTAAAGATCAAAATGTTATTTGAATGTTATTTAAATAACACAATACACGTTTTTTTAAGTTTACAAGAAAACGTAAAAGTGGACAGGAATAATGATCTGTGATTGCCAACATAATAAAGTACAGTACATTTCTTAAATATGTACTATTTCATTTTTTTTTACCTTTAATAAAAATTACTTTTTTCGTTAGGATGGTACACTTCAGGTGTGCAGTGGTATTTACTGCAACAAGTGTCTGTCCTTTTTTCAAAACCGTGATGTGCATCTATAGATGGATGGAAAAATATAAATAGCATTATATTAGTTGTGAAGTTTTTCAGTGAACTGGTTAATGAGGATCATGGCCGTTACATGCACACACTACTGAATAACCCCCCTCGACGTGTCCATGCGGTACCGAACAGCAAAACCATTACAAATTATAAGTAACTACAGCAAACACTAATTAATTTAACCGTTTATGTCCAACATGAAGAACACAACATACATAAGTATTTAATACATCTGTATTCTGTTTAGCTAACCGTTCGTCTTCTAACATCAGTTCACTTACTTAGACACCTAGATTAGATAAACTTAACAGTGGTTGTTTGTGCAAACAGAAATAGTCAGATTTAGTATAATCACCAAAGGAAACTAGTTACTAGCATTAGCGAGATGAAAATTGGTTTATTATTAATAGGGTTGCAGCGGTAACCGGTTTCACGGTATACCACGGTATTAAAATGCACGGTTATCATACCGTGTGCGTCTGCTTATTACCGGTAAAAAGCAAGCCAGCGGAGAAACTGACCCGCGCATGCGCAACTCCGCTCCGGTTCAGCTACTCAGCACACAGCGGTGAGAATGACAGAAAGTGCATCAGACTTAACAAATGTTAAAAAAAAAAAAAAAAAGCTAAACTAAAATCAGCGGCGAAAATGACGTTGGCTCCACCCGTGCGCGAGGGTCTCGCGCGCTGTCGATTCGCGAGGTCGTGCACTATGCGCGCCGCGCCTCAGCGCAATGAACAAAGTCATGTTTGCAGGGTTCATACACCTTTATAAGGTGGAATTAAAGCACTTGTACGTAACTTTAAAGGTCCGTTTCAATATTTCCCAACACTTAAGTTAAATATTTATACATATACTCGAAATGATTAGCTTTTTCATCACATTATTTAATGGTTGTTTATTTTCAAAACGACCAATCTTAACGTCTTCACGTTCTCTCATTTTTCGTCCGGGAATTACAAGAGGCTCGTATTTGTTAACGTAAGACAAAAGAACTGTGCCGAGTCGCGCGCTACGGTCACTAGTGAAAGTATAATTCTAGCTTTTTATGGTCCTTGCTTTCACTGGATGTAAAAGACGCCATTAATTTACATGCGTTCATTTTCAAATTCTAACGTGTCTGTTTTTCATATGTTAAAACCAGACTCGGTGTGAACGCCTTAAAATAGAAATCTCTATTGTGACGGTCATGTCAGAAATAAATCCTCTCTTTCTGCAGTATCTGGTTATATTCTAACTTGGCAGTACAACGGACGTTTACAACAGTTGTTGATCAGACACTGACCCAGGCTGAGTTTATCAGATACTAAATAATTTAAACTTAAATAATTGTACTGAAATACATGATTTAGGTTTCTCTAATTTTGCAGTATTTATATAAACATGTTTACAGCTTTTTTTTTTTTTTTAAAGGAGACTTTTTGTATAGCTACAATAGTTCCAGGTTTCTACAATAAATAGTTAATTGAACAAAAAAACTTGTAATTTCTTTAAGGGTCAGTGTATCTTTTAATAATATACAAACTAACTGTGATACCGTGATAACCGTGATACCGCGGTATTTTCTGAGACGGTTATCATACCGTGAAAATCTCATACCGTTGCAACCCTAATTATTAACCTACTTTCACATTCGTGATTGTTCACAAATGAACGGCATGTGAGTAAATAAGAATAGCAATTTAGGACGACAACGGTGATTTGGAATGGCTGATCTGATACAACTCTGCGTAGTGCAATTACTTCAGACCAATGAAAACACCATGGTGGGAGGAGTTGGATCTAGATCAGCTCCACCCCCTGGACTTTTGCTTCTGCAGCGACGGGTATCTCGGACTATACCTTTGACCTTATAAAGGCCATATTGCAAAAATAATTAGGTGATGCCTCACTTTAAAACATACATTAATACACCAACCTTGCAAGTACATCAAATGTGTTCAGTAAATCAGTAGCCCATTTCAAGGCAGGTACGATTAGTGTAAGCAATTCACTGTCCTTAATAAGACAGATTCAAATGAATAGATCGCAACTAAAAATGCAAGATAGGAGTACCTAATGCAAGATAGGAGTACCTAATGCAAGGTGAAACGCACGTGAAATGTCCTACATAGAAATGTCCTCCATCTTACCGAGGGTGAACTACTGGTGTTTTCAGTAGTGTCCGAGACGTCTGGAGGCAGACAGAAGTCGTACTCGTCTTTCGGCGATGGACGAGACCCCAAACGGTTCGTGAAGATGACGAGGGTGCATCCGGACAGAGGAGGGATGTTGTACCTACAGGAGATCTGCACGGACGTCTCCAACGCCTGCCCGTAGCGATCCAGGAGCTCCTGGGTGTACCTCCTCTGACTGGGAACCAAAATGAGAAAAACTCATCAATTAGACTCAAGCCAGTCCACTCAGCCCTGTGTGGAAGCTCGTTGGGCTTTTATCCAACGGCAAACTTCCGAGTTAAACCGAGAGCGTGCCTGGCTGTCTGCTGGAGGCGGCGTTTGGCGCTGTAGAGGCGATAGATGAAGGGGATGGTGAGCACCACGTGCAGCCTCTTCCGTCCCGCCGTGGACCAGTCGAAGCGGCTGTAACGACTGCTCTTAGGAATGGCCTTCAGGATCCCTCGCAGGACATCCTTACTGCTCTGCACCGTCTTTGTAGCGCCACCAACTGGAAGGAACAAGTCATCACCCAAAAGGCACAACGTTACCTTGGCGTGTTAGTGATTCCCGACACTGCAGTACAGTGTGAACTGTGGTATGGAGGTAGAAAACTGTGACAAATGACTTTACGGTCACCGAAATACAGATGTGAAAATCCAAAACCAAAACAACAAAAACTAGTTTTCTGTCGTTATTTATGAACAGCACGGTATGTATTTCACATCTGCCATTTATTAATATTCATAGAATCATTATTTGCACCACAGCAATACTTTACTTATACTTATAAGGTTGAGCAGCACTACAATATTGGGTAGCATGACTTACTTAACTTGCTGAGCTCCATAATCACTTTGTAGGCAGACAGGAAGCGAAATGGGAACTGCCTGCTCTGTATGACAGCAGACTGAGACATGACACGACGCGTATTAGTCAGGTGAACCACACAGGTGAAGGGAAATCGTTTGAGAGTGCGTACACCGACGTGACGAGAGAGCTAGCGTGGGCCGAGACGTCACCTTGGAGGTCAGCCGCTTCAGGATCCTGCTGTGGTATTCCTCACCGATGCCCTGGGTGATCATGTTTCTCAGGTTCCTCAGCATGGCCATGAAGGGCAGGGAGTTAGTGTCTGCAGTCACACAACAGAGCACACTCACCACACGGGCCATTTTCGGCAGCTTGTATCAGGAGCGCGTGAAAAGCGGACGCGTGCGCTAGCTGGAACGTTTCTTGACCTATGAGCTTTTCCCAGGTGGCAGCCGAGTTTCCCTCTTGACTCAGTCTGGTCTCCCACGTGTCTGGTTGTCTCAGCTTCATACGCTGGCCCGCTCTCTCACTCTGCCACAAACCACTCAGACCACTGCGTGTGAAGGCCTTCAGATCACCTGGGTATCTGCACGCACACACGAATCACACACAGGACACACGCACGCTAAAGAGTCCGACTACAACCCACTTTGTAGGTGACTGGATTTCTGCTATGTGGGTCTTAATGACCAGAGAAAATATAAATCTGTAAAAACATGTGAATTCCAAAGTCACTATTAACGTTATTAAAGTGTCACTCGAGTATATTTGAGTGTGTAAACGCTGAGCAGGCCACGTGTCGGTGCCGCGTGTTGGTGGACACACACTTTTTCCCCAGAATGGCCATAACAAACTCTGCAGGCTCCTTAACATGGAGACGTTTAATCAGCTTCTTCATGTTGAATTCACTCTGCTTCTTATCCATGACTGGACGCTCATCCATCAACAGCTGAAGAATCACACACACACACACACACACACACACACACACACACACACGCGCACACCCACAGAGACACACACACACACACAGATCTATGAAATAATTTATATAATCTAACCCACTGATTGTCTCATAATCTAACGTGTATTAAAACTCTACAGTCCACCTTATAGTAGTATAATTAATAAATTGAAATAATATAGAAAAAGTATATCTGCACCATCTTTGCGATTGGAAATGCAAAAGGGACCCTGGTGAGGGAAACACTCACAAATTTTTTAAGCATCTTGGGATCAGATCTGACGAGGTTGGCCCATGTCTCCCACTGCTTGGGGGACGGTTCCTGTGCAGGACGCAAGAGACGGTCCATTAGCACGTCCTCACACAGCCTGCCACATCCACAGGACTAAAATGCTTATACTACTGAGATGCTAGTTCCAGACTCAAGCCTTAGTGAACTAGCCGATGCACGGCGGATGGCACCAACGGCCCGTGGTCGTTCACTGTGTACCGGGACTTTGCGTTTCTTGCGAGCGTGCTTGCCACGGTGCTTTCGCGTGTTGTACTTGGCTAGCTGATACTCGCTGAAGTGCTTGAATTTATCCGTCAGGGCCTTCTTCAGACACGATGGGAGAGACGGACTGAAACACTGGAAAGAGACATAATGAGAAATAAAGACACGAGTACAATGATGCAGCCGCCGTTCTCGTCTATAGTACTGGTGTCTTAGTTGTTTACGTCACATTCATGCACGAGTGGAACGTCTGAAGTCGCCTCACAATCTGTGATGCAGCAGGTCTAGCATGGATTGGTCAGATTCAAAGTAGTCCTTACCACACTGTAAATCCTCGTCACCTCCAGCCAATCAGAAGGCAGCTGCACAGCCGCGCAGAAGTACCTGCGCAGGTGGGGCTTGGAGGCGGGCAGGTGGGCGGCCAGGGCCAGCAGGAAGTTGGCAGTGATGCGAATGTTCAGCTCCTGCCTGGTGTAGACGGCTACCTGGTAGAGGGATAAAAGAGTCACAGGTAATGAAGCTCTTCTCAACAAGCTTCCTGTGGTTTTAGGGATGTGCGCTCAATCCCATTTGGTCTCCACACATTTAAGGAAACAGCTCTGTGCTCTAAAATGCCTGAACACATTTCTTACAACCCTACACACAATGTATAACCTACTTATATACTGCGGGCAAAGTGAAACACCGACTTCAAACATTTTCCTCAAAAGGACATGGTTACACCAAAATGCCAAACAACAAACCAACAACAAACCCTGCATGATGGACTCATAGTGCACACACTGTTTTCCCCCAAACTTTCTTCTATCCTTTCACAGTGATTACTGTTAAATCTTGTTACATTATGTTTATTTATATGCGTCATATCTTGCTGAGAAGTTCACTGGATGTACAGTGGAAATGTGAAGACAATTCATTCATTATTTATTCATCATTCATTCATCCATTAATGTATGGCATTTCTACATAAATGTACATCTGTAAACTCAATATACTTTCTGAGCCAGTCTACCTACCTATAGTATTCTCTTTTCAGCATATATTTATGGGTATACAGAAAAGTTTTATTGACTTTCCTATGACTTAGCACTGGTTCGAAAAAAGCTCTTTACTAACTGTTTTGCTAAGGTCAGAAATATGTTATTCATTCTTAAATTCACGCATTTTCTCTGTATTGTGTGCAGCGGATTGACAAAAAGTATCTCTGAAGCTTGTGATGAGAGTTCAGTCTATAGTAACACAGTTTAGCAACACTGACACACGCAGAGGAAACCTGTTTGGTTAAGAAAATAAATGTATATTTTCTCAGTCGCTTGCACAAATTGATCAAAGCACTTTTGGTTCATTTTACTCTCCAAAGGTTTTTGATCTCAGATGTAAACCACCAACACTGAGAACATGAAATCACACTACAGCTCTGCTGCACCACGGTAACCCAGCACTGGTAACCCAGCACTGGTAACCCAGCACCTGTTACAATACTCACACGCTCAGAAACCAAGTCTTTCCTAAACGGCTCTGGATTGGGGGACACAATACAGTGTTCAATGCACATCACTGTGAGTCCAGAATCATACTGCTAACACAAACATACACGTGCATAAACATAAACGTGAATAATTACTGACACAACCCCCACTCAAACAGGCACAGAGACACAGACCACCTAAATTACAGACCACCCCCATACCTTGAGGATGAACTCCGGATCAGTGCCGGTGATTTCTGTGGCCAGGGTTTTTATCCTGTCCCACACACCTGAAGGATCCCTGTCCTTCTGGTCAGGAGCAGAGTTCTTGTTTACCAGGGAGCAGCAGACCAGATTTAACAGCTTATACTGTGTAAAAAAAAAAAAAAAACAACCAAAAACAGACACAGACAATCAGACTTTAAAAACGTCAAAGTCAAATACATAGGGCCATGGAGGGATTAATCCCTCTTCCCCCTGCAATACTACCTCATCACAGTTTTGATCACATATACAAAGGTGAACAGTTGGTAAATTAGGAGAGATAAATTATTGTGATAAATGACAAAATACTCTTTTCCATCAGTACTTCTCTTAATGATCAACTGTGTATTTTTTCATAGCTACTTCAGATAGCAGTACTGTTTATAGTTTGTACCGGCAAACCTCAGAAAAAACTATACATCATAAAAATATCTTTACATATCTTAATAAGTTTCTATCATATTCCTTACCTCTAATGAAAATATATATATTTATTTTTTTATTTTTATTTTTAAAGGTTAACAAGGTTCAACACCTTCCTTTCTTTCAGTAATTCTGCTTGTTCGTCTGTGCCCGTGTTAATTATTTCAAACGCTTCCCCGAGCTTAACCGTCTGCTTCTGATCTCGCTCAGTCATTTTCAGATCCAATACAGGCATCTCCGATGGTCCATGATCCATCTCCACGAGGTCCTCGTGTCCCGTGTGCTGTGCATACACATATACAAACATTAATCATACAGTCGCTTTGAAGTTATGGCAAACCTTTTTGAGCAAACTACACCACTGAAAATTTGAGACATGGAATTGTTTGAAAATATGCATCGCAAATGTGAGTACAAGCGGTCACAAATCAGCAGAATAAAATGTGCTTGAGAGAAACATTAAAATGACATTGTGAGCACCTGGTTTGGCCCTGCGCTGTGTGTTGGAATGTCTTGCTTTTTTCTCTTTCTCTCTACTACACTCTTTTCTTGGGGAAGAACACTGGTACAACAGGCAGGCAAAAGGCCTCCAGCAGGGGGCAGTGTGCTCTGGAACAAAGGGCTCAGACCGTGAGGAGAGGAGAGAGAGGAAGAGAGAAAAGAGTCCTGCTTCAACTGGCTGTTCTCAGTGTTTAGAAGATGTGGACGGGCTGTAGACATCAGCCTTAGCTGGGTGTTCTCAGTGTGGAGAAGAGAAGAAGACAGCGTGGGGAAGAAGAGGGGGTCTTGCTTAAATTGGGTATTCTCAGTGCAAAGCAGAGTAGAGGTGGGTGGGGTGGAGGTGGTGGTGAGCAGTGAGGTGGAGGTGGGGTTGAGCAGTGAGGAGGTGGAGGTGTTGAGCAGTGAGGTGGAGGGGTTGAGCAGTGAGCAGGAGGTGGTGTTGAGCAGTGAGGTGGAGGTGGTGGTGAGCAGTGAGGAGGAGGTGGTGGAGGTGGTGAGTCTGGATGGCTGCAGAGCTGGGCAGGAGGTGTTGGTGGAGGTCGGCTCTGTCCAGGAAGGAGCTGAGGAAAGACGCCCAGGCAGGAATGAGGACGCCTGAGCTATAATAGGGTTGTCCAGGCTCGGGCCTGTACTGTTGGAGTACCGCCACGGTTCCACATCGCCCATCGGGACAGACGGGAGCAGAGTAAGCACCCTCATATCCACCAGCACAGGAGAAGAAGAGGCTCTGTGTCTCCGATAACCAGCAAGCCGCTTCAGCAAATCTAGACATCACAAGAAAAGAGCAAAGATTATTTTCACCTTTGGTTAACCAAGGAGCAAGAAACTGCACTACTAAGAGAGCAGGGTGTGCCGGGAAGAGCAAACACAGCCACACAGTTGACAGAGGGTGGGGCAGAGGCCTTTAGACTTTACTCACACAATTGTTTGCCTGTCATGAAAACCCTTCAACAGACAATGACTAAATAAAAAATTTTCATTTTATTAATCCCAAAAAGGCACCCCATTGTCACAAAGTCCACATACAAGTTTATTACTTCAATACAGGTTCAACAAGACCATGTATACCTACACCTGAACTGTATAATCCCATATATATAATCACATATAAAAACATATCGATCTTTTGCACACAAAAAACTTAGTAAAATTAAGCTAATGTTTAAGGCAGCATAGGTTTTCTTCAAGTACATGTAAAATAAGATCTTCCTACCTTATAGATGGAAACTTATTTCTATTTGGAAATTCCACTGATGGAGAGTCAATATCACCTAAAAGCTGGATTTACCTTCTTTACAACATACTACAAAATCCTCTAAAGATGTAGTGGAATCTAAAGCTCAAGAAATGAGAAATGTAGCTCACTGCTAACTTTAGGTGGTAGGCACTGCAAATGGGAGCTCATTGATTTCTGAGCAAACAGATGAGACGGACTGTGTTATCAGCGACAGGAAAACATCACTCTTACATTCATTATCCTCAACTAGTTGTAACTGAGTGTGTCAGAAGCTTAAAAAGTATCATAAAATAATAAAGCAATAATGATCAATGAATGAAGACATGAATATCTATTAGTACATAATGTACGTTCACTATTTTGAAACAGTACTTTTTCCATACAGGCGGCAACTGCAGTTCATACCGAGATCGATGTATTGAACGTTTGACCACGTGCACTATTTTCGATAAACCCACGGATGACAAAGGTCTGGCACCAAAACTGTCAGACTGGTACCAAAACTGTCAGACTGGCACCAAAACTGCTTGACATTTAAGTTGTTTTGCTAATTCCATAACTATGTAATCGCACGATATATGATTATCCACATAACACCTAAAAATAAACGGTGCTCCTAACACAAAAGGCGTACGATTGATATCAAATAACTAAATGAATGTGAAATCACCTTACCAAACAAGGAAATTTCTTTTCTTTTTCTAAATCTGTAAGTGTTTGAATCTTGTTTTGGCTATGAACGAGAAATTCAAGTACGTGCTTCCTGGACGTGCCGTTCAGCTGTCATGGATCACCGTAATATCCCGATTATGGGCGCACCACAATTCTTTAGTTTCATTTATGCGATTTATCATTTATTTATTCATTCATTTATTCATTTATGTTTCATTTGATCACCATGTGGGGTTAGAAATGTTTTTTTCTTTTTTTTGGGGGGGGGGGGGGGGGTACCGATTATTTCTGTTAGGATGTTACACTGGAATTAGTGACACTGCAACATTTCCTGCCTGTGTGTTGTCGGGAAAAGGCATGAGGACGAGCTTTTACACAAACGACACATAAATACTGAATTTCAGATTATTCCATGTCCATAATTGCTGAATATCGACGCTTCCTCCTGTGTACAGTATGGTGTGAAGTTACACACACATTATTGTGTGATGGGGAGCTGGTCCTCTGTTAGTCGGGTCAAAAGCCGGATTTGGACTCCGTGACCATTCAAAATGGCCCATATATGTAATTCTGCAGGCCGGAGCCGCGGTGGGCGTAGGTAAAGAGCGGAGCATGTGTCAATCATTTTCGACTGCAGCCAATCAGATGCTAGACTTTTGTTGTCAATCAACTTTTATTAAGCCAATTATCAGCCAGAGTTAGCTGTCAATCATTTTTTACTGCAGCCAATCATCTTAACAGATCTGCCAAAAGAAGGCGGAAACTGCACGGAGAAGCTCTTTAAACAGAAGTATATGCCGCTCTTACACAAAAGTAGCCTGTTAAATAAATTTACCCCCCGCCTCTTCGCGGCCAAAACGAACGGTTTCACTAAACCCCCTATATTAGCAGCTTAATTGAATTTTAAACACCAAATTTCATCTCACATATTGTCATTCATCACAAAATGTGTGAATACATGAGTTTTCCCCTCTTCACTTGAATTTCTATAGCTTAAAAACCCTCACGTCCTCATTTCCTGTTTATCCCCTGTGTCCACCGGGTCAAAAAGACCCGTCTTCACTAAACCCCCTATATTAGCAGCTTAATTTAATTTTTAACACCAAATTTCATCTTGCATATTGTCATTCACCACAAAATGTGTGAATACATGAGTTTTCCCTCTTTACTTGAATTTCTATAGCTTAACAAACGAATTTTAAAAATTTGCAAAAAAAAATCCAAAATTTACCAAAAAATTGCTTTTTTTTCATCCAAATTTTTCTTTTTCTCTTCAATTATACAAAAATGTGAAATATAACATAACCATTCAACTAATTAGCACATGTAGGGCAGTATGCAAGTGCACAGCCTTTGCAGATATACTTCTTACACCTGCAGCACACAGTGTGTGTTTTACAGTCCTTCTTTTGAGGGCAGAACTGACATCTCTTCCTCTTACTTGCCCTAGC
Organism: Brachyhypopomus gauderio; assembly: GCF_052324685.1. NCBI lineage: Eukaryota > Metazoa > Chordata > Actinopteri > Gymnotiformes > Hypopomidae > Brachyhypopomus > Brachyhypopomus gauderio. Next base: position 3,177,496 of record NC_135226.1, read on the forward strand.
TGGGGAAGTGGCTGTGGTAGCTGCATCCATCGGCGCAGATGGAAATTCTGAAGTGAGGGGGACCAAGCTGTACCATATATATGTTTATGCTTGTAGATGCTAGATTTCGGATGGGGTCAATATAAATCTGGAGGGGACATTTCCCCCCCCCGTCCCCAGTGCCATCTGCGCCCCTGGCTGCATCCTCAGGTTGATCAGCAGCTCCTGCACTCTGAATACCTTTCACAACTGCTGCTGAGGCTTCTGTGCTGGTGACATGCTTCCTTCTTTCAATGAGTGGAGTTACAAGTGCCTTTCCAAGCTGCTCCAGGAACACCCTCCTCTTGTTCTGCTTACGAGACATCCATGTCGGGTTGATCTCTCTCCAAATCACAAAGACTTTGTTGGAGGAAACATCAATGATGTTGTGGAAGATGACCAGGGGCCAGCGGGCAGTCATTCTTCTGCAGCTATATGTTCCAATCATCTTATCTCCTTACCTCCTTTGTTTCGGTTGTAGTCTAGGATGATGATTGGCTTTCTGTCTTCACGATTGCTACTGTCACCATCTGTGTGCAGTGTGCTCAGAAGAAATACATTCTTGTTTTTCTTTGGAAGGTAGGACACGAGTGGCGGTGTGCTTGAAGACAAACTTTGAGGAGAAGACCTTTCTCTCCTTTGACGCTAGCAGTGCAGGTGGGAGCTCAGGCTTGTTCTTTCTAACTGTACCAACCATGGTGATCTTCCTCTTCAGGAGCTGCTGTCCAAGTTCATAAGAGCTAAAGAAATTGTCACATGTCACATTGTGACCCCTCATTTTTTGAAAGCAAAGTCTCTCTTGCAGCTTCAGGATTTTCTTCTTCTTCTTCTGAAGATGATTCATCATGCTCTGGGTTGTATTCCTCCCCGTCTTCTTCTTCGGATGCATCCTCCACTTCCTCTTCTGAATCAGAGTTGTCTTGCTGGACATCTCAGAAAATCAGCTCTACAGTCTCTTCAACGCTATAACGCACACTCATGGGTTCAGTACTGTTAGAAATTTGATCTTCAGGAATCAGATCAGCATGTAACATCAAGTGGATTACGACCCATTCTACTGTAGTCTATTTGGGGTCCTGTTATCTGCAGCACCTTTATAACCTCTGGAAAGTCTGTGAGAACACCACCTGATTTGCCTTGTTTACGTCTGCTACTGATTGATCTGAGACACGACTAAACATTGTAACATTCTGTGGTTTACAAATAAATCTGTGACCTTGATTTCAACTCTATTTGGCTCAGGGGTCTTTTTGACCCGAAGACCATCTTTGTACAATTTGTTGTACAGCTTACATGGAAATGTGAATAAAAGCAAAATCTCACTTTTTCTACTGTTGGGACCAATCTAGGCAAAGTCATAAAATTTCAACTTAAAAAATAGCATTTTGTGGATTTTTTTGGTGGGTTTTAACACAGTGGCGGGTCATTTTGACCCGAGGAAGGCAGGAGGGCTTTAGAAGAGCCATGACTTATATATATATATATTTTAGGGGTGGGATATATATATATATATGCCGAATATAATCAAATCCATAATAGTAAAAATACCAAAATTAAAGCAATACTGAAAAGTGGCCACCCTATATACAACCAGCTTTGTTCACTCACACATCACATGCATCTTGTGCTGTCCATATTTTATTAAGAAGTGAACAATAATAATTGAACCATTGAACATAGATATACTAAAAATAATACATGTCAGACATGACATTCAGACACTCTCAGATTCAGAGATTAAAAAAAAAAGATTTTAACTTGGAGGGGTGCGAGTAAGAAGAGTAGTCCATTGGAACGCAGAGTGCGGATTAGTTTACTTCTCACTTTAGACCCGCGGGGACGCGAAAAATATTGACCCGTCTTGTCAACGCGTGGAGCCAGATCCGTAAACGCGAGAAGCCGCTTTCGCCATTCCAGATGGCTCAGTTAAAACCATCACGTCTTAATGAACCAATAAATACATCAGCGGCGAAAATGAGTGTAAAAAATACCAGGGTTCACGTATTTTTATTTTCTAACATGGGCTAAAGCACAGGGTAGACTCAAACGACAAGAGTTTACAACTTCATCTTCAACCTTTTCAGCCCTGGCGCGAATGTTATCCTCACACGTCCCTAGATTCACCAGTTACAACTACAGACACACTAGAAATCATCTTGTTTCTTATTTTATGTCACCGTTAACTACACGGGGTTGACGCGAACTTAATAGGCCTATCTATCTACCTATTTATCACAAGAGCTTGTGGCTCTGACAGTGTTCAACGCTGTAGCGAACGGCTTAACTTTGTTTTACCGCAAAATATGAAAACGATTGAAACCATTAATAACCCAATTAAATCCACTGGGAAATGTACGATCTAGCAGCTAAATGTAGTGGTAAATGTACGATCTGGTAAATGTACGATCTGGTAATTGTATGATCTGGTAAATGTGGTAATTGTATGATCTGGTAAATGTAGTGGTAATTGTATTATCTGGTAAATGTAGTGGTAATTGTATGATCTGGTAAATGTAGTGGTAATTGTATTATCTGGTAAATGTAGTGGTAATTGTATGATCTGGTAAATGTAGTGGTAATTGTATTATCTGGTAAATGTAGTGGTAATTGTATGATCTGGTAAATGTAGTGGTAATTGTATTATCTGGTAAATGTAGTGGTAATTGTATGATCTGGTAAATGTTCGCTCTTCTGTCTTGTCCCCGGTGTAGATAGCACTTCTGCTTCACACCATGAATGTTCGTATGACTGAAACCCAATTTGGCTTCTATGATGGATCTGGGTGGAAATTGCTGGCGAATGTGTCATTGAAATTGCCGATTTCGGAAGTGCTCTGTTTATTATTGATTCAATATGATATATTTAAATATATATATAATATCTCCCGACCCCCCCCCCCCCCAAAAAAAAACTCCTCGGATCTACACGATTCGCGTAGGTCACCCTTTTAAACTTCAAAACGGTGAATTTCGCCGAAAGGTGACAGATTTTCATGCCTGACACTGCACGCAGGGTTGCCAGGTCCAACAAAAATATCAGCACAATATCTGTGTAAAACCCGCCCTTCAGAAGCCTAAACTAGCCCAAAGTTGTTGAGGTGGGGGGGTGGCGAGTGTTTAAAATGGAGACAAATTAAGTATTATATCGCGATCGATTCTTAGTGTTGACTTGTAACTCCCGCAGTAGCCCAAAGAACCGCACCCCGCGACCGCAGAATTTTTAACCGCGGCTGGATTTTCAAACAAGCCCAATTTGGCGCGAAAACCGTGAACCTGGCAACTCTGGCGCCAGGTATGAACGCTTCCACCGTTCGCGAGGTGGGCGGAGTCACGCGCCACTGTCACTCGAAAGTATAAACCAGGCTTTATTCATATTTAGCGGAAATTGGAATTGGACGATTACTTTGCTTGCACGAGCTTCCGTCACGTTTTTCTAAAAACGCAAAAAGAAAAAGAAAAGCCACAAGTTTGTTAGTGATCCCCGATGGCCACTGGACGGGGTGAGTTCTTGAGGAGTTTGAGGCAGGGCGTGGAGATGGCGCAGTCACGTAAACCCCGACCCGTCAAACCGAAAAGGTAGACGAACACGATCTAAAAAACCCACACAACTTCAAATAACGAATATACACTGTCCCTCTGAAGTCCCACAACTTCTTATAGTTTTAAGAGGTGATTTTTAAGGAAGATCACTGAACAGAACAAGGCTAAAAAGTGTATGGCTAGGCTACACCCACGTGTTTATGTTGTATTCACGTGGCCATGCGAGTCAATGTCTGATGTGGACTCATAAAGGATGTGTTCACGATGCGTGTTTGCTGCGCACTTTGTTTAAAAGAGATAGATTAAACAAACGAGCATAATATAAGTACTTGGATATCCCTGCATGATAATGATTGAGCCGCGGCCATTTTCTCCGGTCGCGCTGTCTAAGCGAAGTCAGTGATCGCAAGCGCGCGGTAAAAAAAAATCGCTGTTTTCATCGGTTTGTAGGAGGTTTCTTCCCAGAGTTTTCGTAAGATGATATAATTGAATGTCCGCTTTCTCTCATCCCGTTAGAAGAATTCGCATTTCACGCTCCTGTTCCTTTTTGAGCCTGCTTGAATTTTAACTTCGCGTTTGGACCGTTCAAACGATATTAATAGATACGTGGACCGTTACATTATATTCTTGTTTATTGTTTCCTGAAGTTTTATCCCAGTCTGTACAGTTTAAGGTAGTTTTTTAAGGCTCCCAAGACAACGTGTTGGTTGTTGGGATTTTCTTCTCCGTACCCAGACGGGCCCCAACACCGCCCCGATGAACCGACTGGTTTTTGACTGAGTGGTCCAAGCAAAGTCTTGACAACAAAAGTTCTTTTAAAATGATTTATATAGAATATAATTGAATGCAATATAATAGAAGTATACGTGGTGCTAGTTGCCTAGGAATCTACCTAACCCAAGTGTATCTCAGCAGTGTCCAAGTGAAAAGCCTCCCGTGCTGGGCGATGTCCTTTCTTTCATACTCTCTGTCCATAAGTTTCGAGTTGTTAAGTTTCGATAACTCCCCAATCCTGGCTGCTCTCCATGGAGATTCACCTGCTCCTCTTCTCCCAGCCTGTGTGCCTGGTTATCTAAAAACTGCTTGCTACACATCCTGCACTGAATAGGCCCCTTCTGTTCTCCTCAAGGCCACTGAGGCCTCCTTACTCCTGCTTTCCCACAGTCTCCCTGAAAAACATTAAATTGATACATTAAGTTATTAGCCTTTAAATTTCTTTTTTTCTTACATTCCCCCTTTTAGACCATAACATTGGTCTAACTCTAGTCTAATACAAAATTTTATCTAGCCCAGTGCACTTCTTAAAAGAAAGACAATCATGTCAATTCATGATTCATGCGTTCTTTTATGTGATTTGTGGGTTCTGGATCACTCCCCTGTCGTGGGCCGAGACCTTTCAGACTATTTGGAGATGCCCCCCTTCATCTCCCACGGTTTCGTGACTTGACGTTGTCCACGAGACCCAGGTCTCGCCTGGTGGGAGATCACCTCGACCCGTTCTATTAATGTGCCCATGTGTCATGCATATTACTTCTTAAACTAGTGAATTGGCTTTCATGTGCTGTTGGTTGTGCTCTAATGTGTGGTGCGTCTTCATTCTTCATCAGTTGCAGACGCTGCCAATACCTACAAAGCAATCATAATTAATCAAAAACAACAAGTTTTTCACACAGAATCGTCTTCTTCAGATGATAGGTCATCATCATCCGCCGTCATCAGTGGCATAGTGTATGGCGGTGGGTTCTTCGCATCCCCCTTCTCAATCGCGGCTGTGATCAACCTTTGGGTGAGAGATCTGATACACTTATACATCCACATCCACAAATAACAACAATTGCAATAAACACTGCTACAGACATGAACAAAGACATAATTAGTGCCTTCCATTTCCCAAACACCTTCGTGAACCACTCCTCCATGGGGTTACTGATACCTGAGGCCTCCTGCATCTCCTTAGATAACGCTTTCAGTCCGTCCAGGGCTCTGGTCACCGACCCGTCCAGTGCGGTGTTATTGGGAATAAAGGTACAGTTGTCACCAAACATAAAACATACACCCCCTTTTTCCGCCAGGAGCATGTCTAGAGCCATTCTGTTTTGTACGGCCATCAGTGAGGTAGCTCTCAGTTGTTCACTCAGCCCCTCTATTGTGTCTCTCGTTAGGTTGGTTAACCTCAGTACATTGTAATGGACAAAGTTGATCCTATCTACATTCTTGTTCAGTGTTACTGGAAACAAGGCTGATATAATTGGGATGTTTTCAAAGCCCGTAGCTATTTGATCAACTAGCTTGTATTCATTGGGAACCCCCCGAGGCACTCCTATGGAGTCAATGTACATTGGTGAGCCTATGGACAAATCAAAGGCATCACGCTTCTTTCTCCCTTGGGCTGTAACAGGCTGCGGTGTGATTTCCCTCAGCCCTATCATTGTTATTGGTGTGATTAGTCTAACCATGGCACAGATTCCTCTAGCTTTTCCTGGTATTAATGTCCTCCGCAATACCACCAGATCCCTGCCCGGGCTACTCTCCCTATCCCCGGCACCTTCGTTGTGGCGTTACACCAGTCAGGCTCTATTTCTCCCACACTCATGATTGTGTATTTCTCGGTCAAGTTAAAATATTGATACTGCCGTGTAAGTTTTACTGGCACGAAAGGAGCGTTACCTCCTTCCAAATTTTTGACGTACGGAAAAATACTGTCCAGGCTGGAACAATTTGGGGTCGTAATACTTTTCACCTTAGTTAAATTCAACATGCACTGATATCCTACTGGATCTGTTTCAGGATTCAGTGGGGCTGGTGAGGTCATTAACACGGGTCGGGCCGCAGCACAGGCCACACAACCTTTTAACCCATTTTCTCTACTGTTTTGTTCTAGCCATGACAACCACAAGTTGGAGCCGCTGTAACCGGTTGCTAATTCTATTAACTGTTGGGATGATAATTTAGTGAAATCTGTGGTTAGAGTGAACTTGTCTGCTGAATCCTCCACCTCTTCTATTTCTGCCTCTGGTTTTGCTGGGCTGAGTGGCTTGGGTTTAGCTAAGTAGCTGAGTTTCATTATTCCCCATGTGTCACGTCCTGATTGTTCCACCCCCAGGGTGAAGTACAACGGGCTGTTATAACCCCATATCTGCCTATTCCATTTGACAGACAAAGTTACTGGATTTTGGGAGATGTGATAATCTCGCTGAAACGACACACCATCCCACCATTTCCTCAAAGAGGTTGTGGACGGGTTACCCCTCTTATCTACTAATGTCGGTTTCCATCTCCCCGAGTACTTTATCACTGACCCCCAACCAGGGCACCAGTCTGCGCTATAGAAACTCCCCCTTCCTTGACAGCCCGCATTAACTTGATAGGTCCAACATATGTATAAATCACATCCTCTGTATGAGGCATTGGCTCCCCCGCAGTCCACTACCTCATCGCTGTACTAGTGTTGCACGGTATACCGATACTAGAGTAGTATCGCGATACTTCGTCATTAAAAACGGTACTATACCCAGTTTGCTTAGTATCGGTGCTGTAGGACTAAGTGCGTTTTTCTTTTTTTTTAAGAGCAGTATTTCCAAAGAGTGCCACACGGGGGCAGTGTGCGCGTACAGCAGTGCAGCGCTTGCCTCCTCTCTGCAGAATAAGAAGAAACGGTGTACGATGGCTGATAATACAAGCAATATTGCGGACCGTCCTCAGCTTGTTGAAAAACTACACGCACGAAGCGAAATATGGAATTATTTGCATACATTTCAGACAGTCATGGCAACCCCGTGGACACATCAAAACCGGTCTGCAAACGGTGCTTTAAAGCTGTACCAACCAAAGGAGCCAATCGATTTTTTTTTTTTTTACATAAAATGTGCTTTCGTTTGACCCACCCAAGGTGCCGTAATGCACAGAACAGTTGGTAATGCTGAAATGGCAGCTAAAACAAACGCAGTGTGTTCGCAGCTCGTCTTAATTAAACAAGGAAAGCAGCAGAAGTGCTGTGTGGAAATACTTTGGATTCGAAGCAGATACAGATGGAAAACCGAAGGACATGAACAAGCCAGTTTGCAGGCGGTGCTTTCGGAACATTTCAACGAAGGGCGCTAAAGCCTGGTTTATACTTGACGCGCCGCGAGCAGCGCGAGGGTCCGCGCGGCGAAAATGATGTAATCGCAGTAGCCTCGCGCGCTGTCAATTCGCGAGGTCGTGCACCTCTAGAATTTTGTAACTTAGCGCGCGCCGCAGCGCAATGAACAGTCATGTTTGTAGGGTTCATACACCAACAAGGTGGAATTAAAGCACTTGTACGTCACTTTCAAGGTCCATTTCAATATTTCCCAGCACGTTAAACTTTAGTTAAATATTTATACATACACTCGAAATTTGCTTTTTTTATCACATTATTTAATGGTTGTTTATTTTCAAAACGCCCAATTTTAACGTCTTCACGTTCTCTCATGTTTCGTCCTGGAATTACAAGAGGCTCGTATTTGTTAACGTCATACAAGAGAACGGTTCAGACAGCTATTTGTTTCAAGCATTTTCAAGCACGCGGACAAGGTGTGCGGACTCGCGCGCTACGGTCACTCGCGAAAGTTTAAACCTAGCTTAACACAACGAATCTGGCCAAACACCTGAAGGCACGCAGATTTGTACAAAACATTCCAAGAGGTTGGTGATTATTCCCATTTCTAGTATTATAGCATACAAAATTATGTGTCCGATTATGGTATCCTAGCAAATGTCATATTCTTGGTTTAAGAGCCGTAAGTGCGACAGCATACAGGGAGAAAAAAAGAGTGATCGTACTACAATGGATCAATCATCTATGAATACTGAACTCTAATACTGAAGTTTTAGTTACTTAAAGAGTTAAAGTTGTTTAAAGTATACTTAAAATACACTTTTTGCACTAGCCTTTTTTAACTTCTAAATGTGAATTCCAGAGTGCACTACTATTATTTATGTTAATTTATATTAATGTGCAATTATTTATTTTTCTGTTTTAATGTGGTAGGGACTACACCTTTTATTTATTTGACATTTGTGAAACAAAATACAATATTCATTTGTTTGTTTATAAAAAATAAATAAAAAGCCTTTAAAACAGAAATGAGCACAGTATCTGACTTTGGTATCGAAAATCGTATCGAATTTCAATACTTTTTAAAGTATCGTATCGAAGTTGTAATTCTTAGTATCGTGACAACACTACGCTGTACCATCTCTATAACTCAACTCCACACCTCCATATGTCCTTACACACCGGTCCTTGGACTGTCCTACTGGCCTGGTTCCAGTTCCTCTTCGTTTTCTTACTTTAAAGTCTATTTTCTCTGGTCTAGTCGCGTTTACCCACGGGTTAGGGCTGTTGATCTTGTCGGGCCTCACTTCTTTGCAGACCGTGTGATTGTCGTCCCACCGACACAAAGTTATGTTCATGTTATTGGGTTGTTTCTGATTTTCTACACTAAATATTACCACCGCGGCTAGAAATGCTCCCCCCCCCATAGCCAAGTCCATGTTCTCAAAGTTAATCCCCCTACTCTAACATTGTTGGTACTGAGCCTCATCTGGACGTCTGACACGTCCGGACAACATGTCTCTTATTTCCCACAGTTCCATCCTAGGATGGGAGATGGTGCACCATCACCTTGGTACCGGTTGGTTTAAGTAAAGTTCTAATAATCGGTTTCACCGTTCTCCAGTCTAATCCGTCTAATCCACAACCCAGCTTCGGTATGGCTAGAGTGTTAATGTTCAATGATAATAACAATGTGGCCAGGTAGGGCTGGGTATCGATTCAAATTCCAAGAATCGATCCGATTCCGATTCTGAAGATTAAGAATCAATTTATTTCGATTTAATCGATTTGATCCGATTCGATCCAATTCGGGGTTTAGTGTTATTAAAAATGTATTTGAGCTGTTTCCTGACTATGTACAGAAGCAACATGTTAAAACTAGTATTATATCGATATTAATCAGCAAATAGTTACTGGTAGTTGGTAGTTACTGATGGCTGGAAGAAAGGTAATCCAGGACAATAAACAGAGGACATCTTTGAGGTGTCTATATCTGCAACAGTGGACTCCTACTGGGACACTAACCAGTGCATTATTATTATGATTGAAATAATTAAGAATTTACCCAAAAGCTGTTGCTACCAAATGCATTTTTATTTTAAAAGTGCTCACACTTAATAAACTGAAAGTATAAAATGTAAACGTGTATTTTTCTTTAAAGTGAGAATATAAGAACAGAACTGTCACGGTACGGTCCCCGACCCCTCCCTGTTGGGCGTGTGTTTACGATGTCTGCGTCTGTGGATCTTCGTGGGTGCAGGTGCGTCTTGTGATAATCCGTCTCACCTGTGGCTCTCGTCATCACGTGGAGTTTATGTGGTTTGTCTACTTAATGTGCGTTCGCGCAGTGTCCTGTGCCCGTCGTTGTTTGAGTCACACATGTTCTATGTAAACGTGTATTATGTGCGCTGTCTGCGCTTCGGTAAATGTAATAAACGTAACGATTTGGAAAGTGCAAAGGATTCTGTCTCATCCATCGCCTTGTGCCCAACGTTACAAGAACATTTTTAGCTTTTTTAAACTGTAAAAACACTGGGTAAACTGTCAGTGACATGGACTAACTGTAAATAGTCACTGACACTGGATAAACTGTCCTTCTGTTTTTAGATTGCCGATTTGACTATCGTCGTTACCGGCACTGTCCGACGCCGAGTCGTTTTACAGTTAGTTAGACCGAGCACGCCTGCGTGAATTCAGTGACGAGGCGGGGGTAAACGTTCACTAAAAAATCGATCTTTGGACGTACGAATCGATTATCAGATCGTCATATGCGAATCGATTCTGAATCGGAAAATCGATTTTTTTCAACACAGGCCTATGGCCAGGTGTGGTATGCTTGAAATCGGATCTCCTAATTCTGGCTTCTCCCTGTAGTATCTTTTGGTCACTAAATGGAATATCAAGTGTGTTTGCGTGGTTTGTGTGGCACACTTACCTATGGGCACCTTGGCTGTACCTGTAGTGCCAAACGCTTGTCTGATCTGCAGAACCACCCCAGCTCCCAGGTTCAGGTCCGCGCTCACACAGTGTGCTATAGCCTCACAGTCAGTCTCCAACAGGTCTCCTTCACCTTCCTCCCACCAGTCCCCGGCTTTGATGTATTCTCTGTAAAAAGCTACACTGGGCTCGGTACTCACCACCAACTCCTTCCCTGGGGCTTCTCCTGTCTCCTCCAGGTGTGTCTTGATCTCTCCTGTGGTTCTTGTTGGTTCCTTTGCTGCAACACAGTGTGAGATGTGGTACCAAGTCTTACCTTTGTCTTTCCTCACTTTTACTGAGTGCTCGTTGGCACCTTCGACCTCCCACGGGCCTGTCCACCGTGGTTCGTTCCACTTCCTCTTGTGCACCTTGATCCTTACCCAATCCCCTGGCTTCACCTTCACCTTGGGTGATTCCAGGTCGTCTTCTCCTTTTTCCTGTTGAACAGACTTATTGATTTCACAAAGCAATTTGGTTAATTATCTCATGTACTCTGACATCTCCTGTTCCTGGATTTCTAAAGCTGGTCCCTCAATCCTCGGTCGAGGGCACCCTGGCATGGGTCGTCCTGTCATGAGCTGGTGTGGTGAGAGATTGTATTCTCCCGTGGGGGTTGCTCTCATGGACATCAACACTAGTGGCAGCGCCTGAACCCAGTCCATGTCTCCTCCTGCGCACGCTTTGGCCAGTTTAGTCTTAATGGTCTGGTTGGCTCTTTCTACCCTCTTGAATCTGTCTACCATGACCAACAGGTACCTGTACCCCCTTACCCTGTTGTCTGACCCCATGTCTGTGTAATCGATCACAATCTCCTCAAATGGCCCCGCGGGCACTGGGTATCCTCCAAACCTCACCCGGTATGGTTTCTTTACATTGTATGACTGACAGATATCGCATTCGCTCACGTATTGCTTCACGTGATCTCTGAGATACGGATGCCACCATAAACATTCTAATTTGGTCACCATGGCCGACACTCCGGAGTGAGTTGGCCCATGTGCTTCGCGTAGTATCAATTTCATCTTCTCTAAGGGCAAAACTACTCTCCCTTCTGGACTCCTCCAGAGTCCTTTAGTGACTGTGGCTCCCCGGTCTATCCACAATTGCTTCTCATAGACCGTGGCTTGTTCTTGGATCTGTGCCAGGTGGCAAAACTGTCATTACCCTGATGTCCTCTCACCTTTATCACTGCCACTTCTTTGGGTAACATGATAGCTTCACTCAACTCATGTACTGCTCTTAAATGTTTGATTGGCTGTCCTGTGGCGTTAGTGTACCCATTATCCATCCACCTGACTAGTTCATGGTGGATGACCCCGTGCACGTATGCTGAATCTGTGTAAATGTTCACAATCTGACCTGACGCGTGTTCCAGTGCTCTAGTGAGTGCGACCATTTCTGCCAGCTGAGCTGAGGCTGGTTGTGGAACCACTCCTGATTCCACCTCCTCCCACTCTTCCCCACTTGCTTGTACCACAGCAAGAGGCCTTCAGTTCGTTACCTTGTCTCCAACAACTCCCATCTGAACAGAACTCCCATGCTCCTGGTTTAGTAATTCTGACCTTGTGCAGTTCTGGTCTGAGCTGAATGTGTCTTTCTGTGGCGTCAGCACAGTCATGTGGTGTCGCATCTTCTGCAACTTCAATGTTATCAGTCAGATTCACAAGTTTTGACGCAGTGTTGTATGTGATGTGTGGCTGTGTGAGTATGGCTTTTATCTTGTTCTGTCGTGCTCTTGATAAAGAGAAGGCTTGTGAGTTTATGAACGCCATTACTCCATGATTGGTGCTGATTATTAGTGGATGACACATTACCAAGTGTGCTGTCTTCTCTATCGCTGTGGTGAGTCCTGCTGTGCATGGTCCTGTTCCTATCACTGGTTGATCTAATTTGGAACTGTGAAAAAATAAAATGTTCCTTCCTTCACTCTCCCCCTTCTGAAAGAGACAAGCATGAACATGGTTGTCTCTTACAGAAACGTTTAAATGAAAAGGTTGTGTGTAGTCTGGTGCTGCTAATTCAGTAGCGCTAGCAAGTGCTTGTTTCAGAGTTATGAAATCCCTCTCTGCCTCAACCGTCCAGTCAAGCTCCACCTTCCCGTTACTCAGACCTTTTGACACTGCGAGTTTTCTGAGGCTGTGAGCTAAATCACTGTAGTTAGGTATGTAGTTGCAGCAGTAGCCTGTAAGGCCTAAAAATTACATCATTTGTGACACTGTAGTGGGCTTTGGAAATGACAGTATTGACTGTCTCTGATTTGGAGTCAGGGTGTGACCTTTGTGTGAAATGTTTCTCACCAGAAAAGTGACCATCGGCCAGGCCACCTGGAGTTTTGACTTGTTCACTTTGTAACCTAATTCAGCTAACAATGTTAGAATTGTTAAGGCACTGATCAGGTGAAGTACTAGCTATTAGCAGATCATCCACGAACTGTATCAGTACAGTGTTGGGGTCGATTAAATCGTTGTCAGTTAATCTAGACAGGTCTTTTAACAAACATTGATTGAAAATGCCTGGTGAATCTTTGTAACCTTGAGGTAGCCTGTTGTATGTGTACTGCTGTCCCTTGAAAGTGAAAGCAAAAATGTCTTGCACATTCTCATCAATTGGTATAGAAAAGAAAGCATTAGCTAAATCAATACATGAAAAGCTGCAGTGTTCAGTCGACAGGTTCTGCAAAGATCGATAGGGGTCAGGTACTGGTATGTTCTCAGTTAGTGACATCATTAATGCGCCTCAAATCATGCACCATACGATACTCATCTTTTCCAGGTTTTTTAACAGGTAGTATGGGCGTGTTCCACGGTAACGTTGTGGGTTTCAGAACTCCAATTTTAATCAAATCTGTAATGGTGTCTGTAATACCTGCCATGGCCTCTGGCTTGATTCGGTACTGTGGCTGATGAACGACTGTTTCTCCTGGCTTTAACCTAATAGAAGCCATGTGGTGAGATGCACATCCTACATCTACCTTTTGTCATGGTCCACAAGTTGGCTGGGACCGTCTCTAGTTGTTCTTTGGCCTGGGGGTGATCCAACAGTGCTCTGCCGTGTGTGGCTGTCAGGGGCTGGTTACAGAAGTACGCCAAGTCACTGGTGTCACATGCGACTCTCCAGTACTTACCATCCGACGTACCCTCTACCCCTGGCAGACAGGTTGGGCGAAACTGTTCCTTCATGGCAGTGGCCAGCATGGGGCCCAGCTCACGAGGTTCGTGTCCAGCCGAGACCAACAGCGAGACATGTGGTAGTGAATCCTGCTGGTCCGGGTTTCTCCAGTACGTCATCTGCTCTCCTGTTAACACAACTAGTGCAGCCACACCTTCAGGTCCAATAATGTGTGCTGACACCTTTAAGGGCACAGTCAGAGGCTGCAGTGTGGTTTTTCCCAGAAATCCAGTAGTGGATAGTGACATCTTCAACAAGTAGCCTTTCCACTTCCTGTCTGTTAGGACTGACGTGGTGGCTCCCGTGTCGACTAAAAACTCCACTGACTCCCCCTCCACCAATAGACATACAACTGGTTCACTGCATGTGGGGGAACTGGACATCGGGCAGCTTCATTGGCCACCAGGTGGCGCTGGCATGTACTGCATGCCAGGAGGCACAACCTGTTGTCCTTGTGTGAGTGCGGGTTTCTGCTGGTGATTTAAGTTTTGCGGTATTTGTTGCTGATATTGTATTGTAGAGGTGTGCCAAAAAATCGATTCTCATTTACTACAATTCAGAATCGATTTTAAATGTCCCAAAATCGATTCTAAGTTGCGTTACGTAATTACAAAATTACGCGAGACTTTACGCTGCAGGTTCTGGGACACACTCGTATGCGGAAAGGTTTCAAGACAGATGGAGAAAAGAGATATTCAACCTGTTCCGTCTTCATTTAAGGCAAAAATATGGGTTCATTTTGGTATTTACGAATGCCAGGGAAGACCGAACTTGACACAATGTAGCTCGTGTGCAAGGCGTGTGTAACGCGGTGAGCACGGGAACGTACACACAGCGTGAAATAATATAGAGAAGGGTGGACACGAGTGCCGGCTCGCAAAAGCAAGACGTTTGACACTCGTCACATGTATTAGCGAGAGGGAAACGCGCACAGCGACCCAGAACGAACAAACAAAACAACACGGGAGACTCAAAGCGCAAGCGAATAGAAACCAAAACCGTGAGGGCATGGAGCAAATGGAAACAAAAAACAATGCGGGAAAACGAACAGTTAACCGTAGTGAGACGGGAGAAAGAAACAAAATAACAACAGTAACTAAAAAAACAGCGCGGATAAATGCAACGCGAAAACGAAACCAAGGACACCAGAAGAAGTAATTGGCAAAAAACGCCGCAGCAAAATAAAACCCTTCACAAAAATAAAGGCAAAACGGATAGGAAGAAATGCAGGATTGGGAAAACTTGAGATGGGTCAGGAAGCGACGCAGGAGATAGATACTCGAATAAGTAAAGAGAAAGCATAACAGAGAGGTGGCGAGACACCTTCAAACGAGAAGCAACCACAGAGAAAGCAGAGACTGGCTGAGAACGTATGGTTACGCCACCTATAGTCTGGGACTGACTCTGGTGCCCCTAGCGACGGCTGGGGGAACAGCATCCGAGCCAGCCCTGACAGCTTGTAAAATGAAGCTCAAGAATTTTGGTAACAACAAAAAGCATTTTATTTTACCAAAGCACATTATTTTTGTTAATTAAATGTGAAAGACATTGTTTTCTGTATTTGTCATTCTGTCTTGCAAAGCAGACTGTAGTAGATCATGCAGATTTTATAGACTTAAGCAGAAATTTTTATAAATCAAATCGTTTTTTGAATCGAAAATCAATTTTGAATTGAATTGTGGCCCCCAAAATCGGAATCGAATCGTGAGATAGTAAACAATTCCCACCCCTATTGTATTGGCTGTTGATACTGTACTGGTTGTTGCTGCTGTATTGGCTGTTGGTACATTGGCTGTTGCTGCATTGGCTGCTGATATTGCATTGGCTGCTGCTGCTGCGTCATCGGGCAGTCTCTTGCCC
Source organism: Brachyhypopomus gauderio (assembly GCF_052324685.1). NCBI lineage: Eukaryota > Metazoa > Chordata > Actinopteri > Gymnotiformes > Hypopomidae > Brachyhypopomus > Brachyhypopomus gauderio. The sequence continues at coordinate 3,193,138 of NC_135226.1, forward strand.
AGTGGCCCATCTGGCCACAACTAAAGCAGCCGTTGGTTTGGAAGTTCCCTGCTCTGCCTCCCCTGAATCTACCTTTGGCTCTGCCTCTGCCTCGGTATGGGCCTGCCTGGGCGTAGTACCCGCGCTGTTGTGGCACCGCCCAGCTGTTGACCTGTTGTGGCATAACATAAGGTTGCATCATGGGTTGTATGGGTTGCATCACTGGTTGCGCGGGCGGCTCTACGGCCGCTACCTGTACAGAAGTGTCTTCCTTCGACACTAATTGCTTTTTAGGCTTTGAATTGTCCTTTTCCCTTAACAATTTGAGTAATGCATCTTTCATCAACTTATCAGTGTTTTCGCCCTTCTCTGCCTCACGCTTCATATGGTGTGTAATTACAGCTTTCCACTCATCTTCCTTTTGATTCAGCGCGACCACGTCTTTCAGTTTCGTTTGCACTCCCTCAGATAAACTCGCCACGACCGCTGCTCTGTACATAGCCCGCACTGGGATTGATTTATCATGCCTAACGCCAGTTTTAGCTTGCCAGGTCTCTTTGCACCTGTCTAAGTACAACATCGGGTCTTCATCTTCTTTAGGTTTGACCCCTGATAAGGCTGCCGTGTCAAACTTGTCCTGATTCTGCAATCTCAGCTGTCCCCACAAAGCACTTCTTATTCTACCGAACGGGGCCTCATCGGCCAGATGCTCTGTTCCAGCCGCCTTCTCGGCTGTAGACAACATGCTCAAGACTCCCATAGCTTTAAACAATGTTCTTATGTCTCCCAAACACAACATGTCCCCAGCCGTTGACTGTTCAAATTTAGACAAGAAATACTGAACGCCCTTTTTAGGATTGGGTAATTTATCTATCATGGTGTGCAAATCTCTGTGTGTCCACGGTGCGTATGTGTGTGCGTAACTGCTCCCTGGTACTGCCATTAGCGGATAATGACCACCAGGGGTCGACGTGTTCTTAGCTTTTGATCGCGTGACTACACCTTGCCTGTCATAGTGGGAGGGCACCCTCACCCATTGCTCGGATTCAGTCAGGTTAATACATTCATCTCCCACCTCGCTCTCCTCTGAAGAGGGAGTTTTCACTCGTCTGCTCGCCACACCCTCGTCATTCTCCACTTCCCATTCTAAATTTTCACCAGTCACAATCAATGTATCTCTACAGACAGGTGCGCCTCTATCTCTCCTTCTATCATCTGCAGCGCATTTCTCTAGCTGTCTCGCATGCTCTTTTTCCAACTTAGCTTCTTCCCGCCTGATGGCTTTCTCCACATCACAGACCACTTTCTCTGCTCTGTTCAACGTCTGTTCGAACCGGGTGGGGGCACTCAGACTCAAACTCTCAGCCATTCGCTGTTCAATTCTTTGCAATGCATTATTTATCTCTGTTTCTCCAGTTTTCTCGCACACACAGTCTTCAAGCCTCGTTAGTCTACTCTCTATTTTATCCATAGCCACAACTTCCATTACCACTTGTCTCCCCTCATCACATTCACGCTCTCACTGATTTTGGACGTGCAGAAGCCCCGTCCACATCAACGTCACTCATTTCTCCCACAGACACAGGCGCTATCAGCGTGGACATTGAGGAGCACTGGGTTCACATGCTTTTTCTGCATAGGAAGGGGGCACAGGGGGTTCTGTTTTTTTTGTTTCAACTCGTTCTTTATCATTAATCTTCTGACAAATTTTTCGAAATGTTCTCACATATGACAAATAAGTTTCAGCTTCCAGCTGGTTTTTGCGCTTTTGCTTAGTTAGGGTTCCGCTAGCCTCTAATCTGTTTTTTCTCTTTATTGACTTGTGTGACCCAATGCTTCTCGATGTGCTCCCAATCGACCTGACACACACCACGATCGTCCGGGTCTGGCCACAACCCTTCGGATCGCATCTTCTCAAAACATTTTTTCACATACACCACCGTGTCCGACCTCATTTTCGGCACGGCACGTTTCTCCATAGTATCAACCAAATAATCCTCCAAACCTTTAATATTATCCATGATATAACTCAGATTTTTAAACTACTTCCAAATTACTTTTGCTTCAATTCAGTAAATTTTATCACTTTATCGTCGTGCTCGCAAGCGCTTTAATTAGCCAGCGCACACCCCAAGGGCGGACAGACACAAGTTAATATCTCCACACTCCAAACAACTCCAGCTCAACACAGCTCGCGCGTGTTTTACCTCCAACACTTAAATCGTACATCTACAGAGTGTCATAAACCAAATTATAATTTCATGCATGGAAAAATATAACCAATTTTTTTTTTTTTTTTCTTCTTTAACCTCTTATGAAATGTTTCTCTCGTGCTTGTGTACACAATGAAGAACGTCTTTCTTGGGGGCTCATACAATTTACTCAGGGGTTCAAACGTCCTCACCTAAGAGGCTCATGGGTTTATTCACAGAATTCCAGGCTACCTGCCTTAAGCCTGGTTCACACTACACGATTTTAGGCTGGTTTTTCAGTCGCCGACTGATCGCCGACAAAAACTGTGGTCGGAGGCGAATCGACGATCACTCGTCGCTCGCTCAGTCGTGTAGTGTGAACTGCTGAAAGACGCTCGCCGAGCCGTCGCCGACTGGTCGCAGACGACTGGCAGATATCTAGCATGTTTAATATCTAGCAGTCGGCGACTGCGAGTCGGCGACTGCGAGTCGGCAGCAGCGTCTAGCTACAGCCAATGGGAACGCGGAGAGAGAACCGCGGCACCGCTGAAGATATCTCTGAAGAATGTAAAAAACTTTCAAGAATGCTTTCAAAACAGTAACCCAGCAAACACACAAAATCCTCACCTTTCTTACAACTTTACTACAACACTGTGTTTAAGTTATTGTGACAGCACTGGAGAAATAGTGCGATTGATTATATGTTCACTGCAACGGAGAGATGAAATAATTCTGGCAACTTGGGACTATGGAGTGTATAAACGGTAAAAAAAATAACAATAACGAAAATGTGGAGTACATGTACATTGTTTTTTTCTTCTACGTGGTGTTGCTGGTTCTGGGAGAGTTTCGTTTTCGTGTTCTCGTGTTTTTGGATGGCAGCCAGATGAGTCGGCGATTCCCCAGTCGTTCCCCAGTCGTGTAATTCGTGAGCCCGCGTCGCCGATTAGTCATGTAGTGTGAACGCCACAACAACTGAAAGACTCGCGATTACAGCACGACCAGTCGTGTAGTGCGGACGGCACAAAAACCTGACGACTGAAAAGTCGTGTAGTGTGAACCAGGCTTTAGTTAAAACAACAAACTGGCGCGTCCTCCGGAATTCACAGAATTCCAGGCTACCTGCCTTAATTAAAATAATAAACGGAGCGTCCTCCGATCGTTCCAAGAACGATTGGGCATCCTCCTACGACTTTGAGTTGTAGGGCAATCCTCCTGTCTATATTGAGTTTATAACACGTATACAATTTCAACACTAAATTTACAGAGAGTATTTCGCCTCGGGCGGCACGGTGGTGTGATGGTTAGCACTGTCGCCTCACAGCAAGGCGGTCTGGGTTTGATTCTCGGTCTGGGCTGCTCTGTGTGGAGTTTGCATGTTCTCCCTGTGCCTGCGTGGGTTTCCTCCGGGTACTCCGGTTTCCTCCCACAGTCCAAAGACATGTGTGTTAGGTTGATTGATCATGCTAAATTGCCCGTAGGTGTGAGTTCGTGCGTGTGTGTTGGCCATGCGGTGGACTGGCGACCTGCCCATGGTGTACCCTGCCTTCGCCCGGAGATGTTGGGATTGGCTCCAGCCCCCCCGTGACCCCGACTAGCGGGATTAAGCGGTTCAGATAATGGATGGATGGATGGATATTTCGCCTCAACCATTCAGTAACTGAACTTTAATTTAGCCTATGACGTAGTAACATCAGCCAATAGGAGAGAATGGCTCCTTTTTTCAGACCGCGCAGTTTAGTTCAGTCACCTCACGGACGGATTGACCTCCTCTCTTGTCCTAATTGCAGAATTCGACTCTAGCCAAAAACCATCCTCTGCTACCAATTTGTTGGGATTTTCTTCTCCGGACCCAGACGGGCCCCAACACCGCCCCGATGAACCGACTGAGTTTTGGTCCAAGCAAAGTATTGACACCAAAAGTTCTTTTAAAATGATTTATATAGAATATAATTGAATACAATATAATCAAAGTATACATGGTACAAACTCTTCAGTGCACTGGTGCTAGTTGCCTAGGAATCTACCTAACCCAAGTGGATCTCAGCAGTGTCCAAGCGAAAAGCCTCCCGTCCTGGGCGATGTCCTTTCTTTCATACTCTCTGTCCATAAGTTTGGATTTGTTAAGTTTCGATAACTCCCCAAGCCACAAAGATGGCTGCACGGACACCGCCATCTTGAATGCGCTTGCGCAGTAGATGAAAATTGGAGCTAGAGCATGCGCATTAGAAACGGTAGGCAGGACAGTATTTCCGCCAGAGACCGTATCTCCTCCCCGACATTCGTTAGGATACGCCCACCAGTATAGACACTTTTGACGTTTTACAAAATAAGCAAAGGTAAAAGGTTTTAATACTGTTGTCGAGAGTTTTGATGTTGAGCGCGTTCACGTTTGAGCATCTGGTATTAGATGTCAACCAACACAGCTATTAACTGTCAATCACCTTATTGCCACACCCCTTTAAATAACACTTCTAATAACTTCTATAAAATCTGTTTATCATAGAGAAAAACACTGGGAGAGATACTAATGCAATAGGGTGTTATAGAATTGACAAAATATAATTGCTCAAAAAACGTATTTTACTTGTAATAAAAATTCAAAGTTTCTCGTCCGGCCCGTTCACTTACATGGGAATGGGCGGGATTAAAAGTTGTACTGCAGCCAGCCACTAGAAGGCCGCTGACACACGGAGGCTTCACTTTTCACTTGTGTCGTCCAGTCCACTTACTGTGCGTTCACACCGAGAGCGACACGGCGACCGGAAGTCATTAATTTTCAATGAGAGTGAGAGACACCCAGCGACGCGACGGTGAGCGGCGCGAAGCGAAGTTACCGAATCAAGCGATGCGAACTAGTTGAGCTCGGCTCAACTTTATGCAAATGAGCAGTGACGCGCGGCGGCGACTACCAATCAGAAAGTATGTTTGCACCCTCCTCCAAAACCGCACCTCTGACTTTTGTTCCTACTGATTATTTGTTCCGATTGCAAAATGGAGGAGAGATTGACAGTAGCTGTCTCAGGATGTCCCGCACTTTACGATGTGTCCCTGTTTATTTACAGTACAAATTGTTTATTTTTGGAGGGAATACTGTTCATTTGTTTAAAAAACATCTGCAATAAATTAGCATATACCCTATTATTGGTTATGATTTTTTAAATTCCTGTTTGATTTTCGGGTCTGGGGTAAAAAGTAAAAAAACTTACATAAACATTTTAGGTTTATATACTATGTGTTTTATACACACACTATGTTTTATACACGCACTCCTTTATAATCGTGTGTCCTGTCATCAATATATTAAAAGAAATAAATATTGCGGCCTGCTTTAAAAACGTGATTTGCATATCTGTCACGTGCTGCATGCCGGCGTGATGTTGGACACGCCCCCACGCGACGCGATGCTGGCGACTCTGCGACGGAGAGCGATTTTATCGCTTTTGGTGTGAACGCACAGTTATATATACGGTCTCTGGCTAAAACTAGCACACATTTCTTGATCACAAGATGTCCTTTCATTTTAGGTTAATTGCATTTAAAAAATAGGGCCGATTTAAATGTGAATATCTTTGGACTGGCTTGATAAAATTTGACAATCTTTTTTTTTTTTTGTTATATTGTGCTGAATCTAATAAAACTATTTTAAATGTGATTTAAATAATTTTGAAAAAAATGTCCAAGTAGCTACATAAGAGCATATATTTAAGAGGTTATTGTTTCCCATACATAGATTTTGTGAATGTAGAAAAAATGTTAAAATATAATGAAAGCATTCCTTTTGTAAAATGGTTTCTATTTCAAGTCGTTCCAATTTTATGCAATTTGTACATGATAATTGATTTCATTCATAAAATTATGTCGGGCCAGGCTAAAATCAGGTTTCTCCTACATAGGGACCAGTCATGTATGATGCATCAGAGTTTTGCTTGACCCAAAACCTTACAGGCATACAGCAGGCCTCAGAAATTGCCCCTCTGAACCATTTCACCTGTGCACTTAACTACTCCATATGCAGTGTTTCCAGATAGATTTGAGGTATTAAATGATGTTGGATCAGGCTAAAATCAGGTTCTTCGCTTAGGGAGTGACCTGTTCTTCATGATGCATTTGTTATTTCTCTGGCCCACCATCAATAACGCCTTCAATAAGCCTATGAAACTGCCCCTTTAAATCCGTTCACCTATATGCCCACTGCTCAATATACCATGTTGTGTGCTGGTATTTCTTCTTCCGATTATTTGTGTTCTAGAACAGCATTTCTGTGTTTTTAGTTTTCAAATCTAAGAATGTTTCTTTACGTTAGAAATGCTGACGAATTCAATCATCATGTACAAATTGCATACAATTGGAACGACTTGAAATAGAAACCATTTTACAAAAGGAATGCTTTCGTTATATTTTAATTTTTTTTTTCTACATTCACAAAATCAGTATGGGAAACAATTACCTCTTAAATGTTTGCTCCTATGCTCGTTTGTTTAATCTATCTCTTTTAAACAAAGTGCGCAGCAAACATGCATCGTGAACACAACCTTTTTGAATAAGCAACCAACTTCAATAAGGAGCTGTGAATAAGTAGCCAAACGAATCAGAAGCTGCGAATAAGTAACCAACTTGAGCGTCGTGCTACAGTTCATATCACACCAGCGGTTCTTTCTTTTTTGTGAAGACCGAGGGCTGAGAGCGTCAAACCCACGTGTCTGGCAACACACCCTCCACCTACCGCAGGCACATCTACCTTCCTCTCATGCAGTCATGAAAATTATATTGAGAGGCAAGTAATTTGAGTGTCGTAACTTATGCCGAGGTGATCTGGTTTTCTGTATGCGTGGTGTTTGTGAAAACGTTTGAGCCGAGTTTATTTCCACTCCCCAGATTGCCGCCTGAAGTCATCCTGAAGATTTTTTCATATTTAGATGCTGCTTCTCTCTTTTCTGTTGGCTTTGTCAACAGGCAATTTCATGAACTGGCTGATGACAAGTAGGTGTTTTCCTGTTGACCTAATGATACGTTATCATCCAGTCAAATGTTGATCTGATTTCTCCCCTTACCTTGTTTGTCCAGTGCTGTGTGGTATGAGTTGTATACCCGTGAGATTTCCAGAAAGCAGCGGAGACCCAGGCTGGTAATCATGACAGACTTTTTGACAACAGCCCAGGAGACGTCATCAGGGTTTTGGAAGATGCTGCTTTTAAGAGAGATGGGATGCCTTAAAGACACCATTTGGAAGAAAGAGCTGAAAAACATCAGCCCATACACAGGCATGCCGGCACAAACGGAGCACATCCTCAGGTCTTATTATCTTAAAAGTGATTGCATTATATAGAAGAAAAAAAGTGTTGTATACAATATAAAATAGATTAAAAACCCCACAACACATCATGGATTGATACTTTACTTTCATTGTGAAACATCACACAAACTGCACACCTCACACACTTCAGCACGTCTCGCCACCCACAATCCCTTCTGTCTGCTAGGAGTCTGCATGTGGGCTGGGAGATCACACTCACCCATAAGGGAGGAATAAGCCTCTTTGAGCAGAGTCAGGTCTTCTTCACGGACTCGTCCGTCACCGTGTGCTGGTATGATGGCGTGTTGCCCAGAAGTAAACATTTGTCCAGCATCCAGCTTCATGGAGTGGTCCGGCACGCCGGTGGAGCCCCACAAGACAAGTGAGTGATATCCGCTCTGGACCAAAACTACACTGCAATTCTATTACTGCATGTCTCAATTGTGATTTATTATTTATTTTGCAGTATTTTACCAGACACGCTTATCCAGACCAACATATTTCTTTATCAATTTGCCAGGATATATACGCTCCCTTATATGCCTTGCAGGACTAAGACACATTGACGCACACACAGACATGTAAACATGACATGTTTAGAGCACACAATATGTTGTGGTGTTCTTGTTTGTTGCGCACTGTGTCATATATACAGTGGGATGCGAAAGTTTGGGCACCCTTGTTAATTTTCCTGATTTACCTTTATAAATCATTGAATGTTTGGATTAAAAAATTCAGTTAAATATATCATATAGTGGACAAACACAGTGATATTTGAGAAGTAAAATGAAGTTTATATGATTTACAGAAAGTGTGCAATAATTGTCTAAACAAAAATAGGCAGGTGCATAAGTTTGGGCACCCAAAAAAACCCTTAACTTGATATTTAGTAGATCTTCCTTTCGCAGAAATAACAGCCTCTAAACGCTTCCTATAGCTTCTAATGAGAGTCTGGATTGTGGCTGAAGGTATTTTAGTGCTTGCGCTGTGTGATGTGTTCACTCTGCTGCTGAAAGCACGGCTGGTCTATGCTCCTTGTTCCTCTCTCGCTCAGGCCCCGCTGGCGCTCTCTGATGAGCAAAATTGAGGTGCACACAGATGAGAGCTGGAAGTTCTGTGGGTCGGATCATCTGGTGAAACTAGTGCCCTTGGATGAAGGAATTACTTTGGGAATCTGGAGGGTATATTTGTGTTCAGATGCTGTGTGAATGTTATTAGTTATAATAACATTATTATCTCAAATAAAATAAGACTTCAGAGACTTTGATATTCGCGCTTGTTTGCGGCTCTGGCGTGGCGCTTTTGTTTAGTTATTTATTTAATGCTTTATTGATTTGGGTTGCAGGGAACATGGATTGTTGCCTTCATCATGGCCACTTTACATTTCCACAAACTGGTGGAGAGAAGTCTTCTTGGCTCCGTGTCCTGGTATCCCATTGCTCGAGTGTACTTTCATTTTATTGCAGTTTTCCTTATGTGCTGCTGGCAGCAACCGCCCCCTCTTCCCCAATCTCCCTCCGCTCCATTAAACAGTCCCTATATGCCGATGGAGATCAGCCTGTATGATGACGTGGACCCAGATTATGCTCTTCAGGATTACACAGCAGTCATCCTGCTCCACAACCCTGTCAGACGTATCATGCACCAACGCTATAGCCCACTGGTGTGCAGGAGAGGTACAACTCTCCTCCCAACACTGTTCTATTAGAGTGTGAAGTCACTCCACACTGGCCAAACTGCCCTGTATCAGTTATCAGCAATACGCAGTTAATACATACACTTTCTTTGATCTCATGGAACAGCCCTTATGTGTGCAAATATGCAAGAAAGAAAAATATAATTTGTGTTTATGCTTGTTTTGTGTTTTTGACAACCAGATAACATCCGCAATGGATTTGTGCAGTTCAGACCCGTTAGTTTCAGCAACATCTCTGAACATATCCCTGTCTTGGGCAAGCTCAGCTTCCCATGGAAGACCGAGAGGCTACATGGGGACATCAAGGTAACACTGGCATAGTGTAAAGTGACCAAGTGACTAGAGATTTACACAGGCTGAAAGTGAATAACAGGTCTTGTTGGCCTGATGTGATGCTAACATTTGGACATAGCTTTTAGTTAGCATTCTACAATTCTTATTACAAGTCTTGTTTTGTAGTCAGTAGAATTAGCTGCACCTTTCATCAAATCCATATCATAACATTAGTATTACTAAAAAAGTTTCAGTCCTATACCTGCACTGTGATGTACAATGTGCTCTGAGCACTGTAACCAAAACAGAAATGTCACATAAATTACTTACAGATCGGAATATAAAAAGTAGTTTAACCTAATCCAGAACTGCTACGCGTGGCACGCTAGTAAAGGTTTTGATCTCGACTTGTTGCCCCCCTCCACAGAAGTGCTGTTTGATGACCCTGACCGTCCTGGACCAGGACCAGAGGCCGTTCTGGTGCGTGAGCTCACCCGTCTCCTTCTTGCGGTCGCGATGCCCCATGATGGAGGAGATTTATGGCAGTGAACAGTTCCTGCTGTGGTACCAGGACGCCAAGGGAGAGGTCAAGATGAACTTTGTGTGGATGCGTGAGTTTCAGCAGTACTTCCTGATCGGTGTTCAGATCCGTATCTCCATGGACAAACTGAAGAGGCACTTCAGAGAGAGAGAATCTGAGGGATATTAAATGGCTGGTTTTTTATGTTTGGTGCACAGTTTGTGTTTAAAGGGGTTGTTTTATGCTTTGAGTCCTAGGACTCAGACATGTTCAGGGCTGTTTTTCATGTTTTATTTCATAGTTGGTTGCATGTTCCAGTGAGGTTATCTGGCAAGTCACTGTTTGGTTGTCAATACATGCAATAATTGTGATGTAGATATAGTTTGAAAAAGTTCGGGTTTTTTTTTGGCAGCCATTTCAGTGTTCCTGAACTCTGATGTGTTGTAGGTTATGTTGATTTTTGATGGGGGAATTTTAATCAACCAGACTGACATTAACAGTTTGCCATATATTCATGAATTCCAGTAATTGTGGTCTGTTGGTTGACTTTCCAGGAATTAATTCAGATACCAATGTTCAGACAAATCATTAAGAAGTGTATTTGTTAGAAACTGCACTACAGATTTAAAGGTTTAGAACGAAAGTTAACATCTTTTGTTGTTTACTGTACAGTTTAAGCAGTGTGAAATTGAACAGTGTGTATCGTATATACTTAGTTACACAGGTGCACATTTCATTTCTCAAGTTAAAGTCTTTGTTTTTTGGCAAATGTACAAATATTTTGTCTGTGAACTTGAGTGGTTTAGTGCGTCCTGGCCAGTGTGTTCTCCTCTATGCTTTGCGTTTTGGACAGTGTTTCAGAGCATCAGCCAAGGCTAAAAGAGCCTTATCAGCATTGAGCTTGCTGCAGTTATAGCCCATTAGACCCACGCGAATCACCTGGAAAAGAAATGGATTAGTTATTTACTTGTTTAGTCACATTGTAACATGCTTTTGTGAAGTTATTCCCCCCCCCCCCCATGTCTGTATTGTGGAGGTGTGTCAGGTGTCTTCTGACTTCTTCTACAGTCAGACACTAGCACAGTTTTAAACGTCTCTGCTCCACCACACCCACACAACCTGTTTAAAGATCAATCTGGGGTGTGAGGAAGGCAGTGATGACACTGCTGTACCTGTTCTAGCTGTCACACTAGGGCACGTTTGCTGTAGCTTGAAGCAGAACAACTTTAGCACAGAACACCATTTCCAACACAGATTAGCATATTTGTGCCCTAATGTGTGATGCATTCAGGTAGGAAATCTGGGTCGCTGTGGCCCAATCCGTTCTATAGTTGGACAGTCTGCTGAAATTCCTCACCCTGCCAATAGAGGGCCCTAGGCCCCCTGTCATCTCCATCTGGTGGTGCTTTATCATGTAAGCCAATAATTCCTTCCAGTCATATCCATCAGGGATAGAAATGGTGGTGACGGAGGGCAACCTCAATAAACAAATAGCTCCATGAAGTGCTGTTTGGCTTAATTTTTATGTTCAATGTTCATGTTTCATTATCTTCCTTGGCTCCTTTTCCAAACACAAAGATTCTGACGAAGCTTTAAAAACCATGTGTCCTTAAACACAACTTCAAAATGTTACTGTGGAAAAAGCTTTCATAATCAGAGGTTTAAAGAGCTTGAAGTTAATATAAAGCCAAACAGGCAGAACCATAACTGACTGACATGTCATGTCCATGACTGATGATAGAAAACTTGCCTTCTCAGCAAGGATGGCCAGACTCTCCCTCAGTGCAAACGTGTTGGTCCGATGAACCATGATAATATCGGGCACGGACTAGCCACATGCTAAAACTAGCCAGGGTTGCCAGGTCCTACAAAAATATCCCACACAGTCAGTGTAAAACCCGCCCTTCAGCAGCCTAAACAAGCCCAAAGTTGTCGCCGGGGGTGGCGAGTGTGTAAAATGGAGACAAATTAAGTATTATATTGCGATCGATTCTTAGTGTTGACTTGTAACTTCCACAGTACCCCAACTCAAAAGTAGCCCAAAAAACCGCACCCCGCGACCCCAGAATTTTTACCCGCGGCAGGATTTTCAAACAAGCCCAAAGCCCAATTTGGCGTGAAAACCGCGAACCTGGCAACTGGGTGCCGCTAACCAAAGAGGAGGACAGGTAGTCTTAGTAATGAGAAATACGTGACAGGAACTAAAGCTAGCCTCGGTTAGGTACACGTGAGCGGAACTAAAGCTAGCCTCAGTTAGGTACACGTGAGCGGCAGGGCCGGCGCCACGGGGGGGGGGCGAAAGTGTGCGCCACGGGGGGGGGGGGGGGGCGAAAGAGGTGTCCCGCCCCCTCAATATAAATAATAAGACCCATTTATTTTACAACAATCGCTACATGGCGCCCCCTCGCCCGCTCAACAATCGTTACACGCCACCCCCCCGCACAACAACTTAGGTTCACCACCCCGAAATTTTCTGACGCCCCCTCACTTTAGCCTATATGTTCTGGCGCCGGCCCTGAACGTGAGTGGAACTAAAGCCAGCCTTGGTTAGGTACACCTGAGCGGAATTAAAGCCAGCCTCGGTTAGGTACACGTGAGCGGAACTAAAGCCAGCCTCGGTTAGGTACACGTGAGCGGAACTAAAGCCAGCCTTAGTTAGGTACACGTGAGCGGCAGGGCCGGCGCCATGGGAGGGCGAAAGGGGGCGTCGCCCCCTCAGGCGAGGTGTCCCGCCCCCTCAATGTAAATAATAATACCCATTTATTTTACAACAATCGCTACATGGCACCCCCTCGCCCGCTCAACAATCGTTACACGCCACCCCCCCGCACAACAACTTAGGTTCACCACCCCAAAATTTTCTGACGCCCCCTCACTGTATATGTTCTGGCGCTGGCCCTGAACGTGAGCGGAACTAAAGCCAGCCTTGGTTAGGTACACATGAGCGGAACTAAAGCCAGCCTCGGTTAGGTACACGTGAGCGGAACTAAAGCCAGCCTCGGTTAGGTACACGTGAGCGGAACTTTGGGATGAGAGATGGCAGAGGTACATGCTTAGGAAAGTGTGCACAAACTATTCATCTGTAAGCTAGGTCATTTGGCATTCATGTGTTCAGAAGAAACAAACGCTTGTTCTTTATCTCCTATCTGTGTCCATGGTCATGCTGATATTTCTCAAGCACAAAAAAGTCACAGATCTATTACATTAGAAATCAGGTCAGTGCTGCTTTTTAAGTTGTACCGTTAGTCATACTCTATGTCTGTCAATGGGAGTGATTCGGTCTGAACTGTAAGCCTTCACAGGACTGTAGCTCACACAGTACTAATTAGGTTTTCTGCTACCAGAGATGCATTTTAGTCTGTTGTGGATCAGAGGACAGAACTGTTTTTGCACCCTGAGTAAAAAATACAAAATGTGAGGCTAACTGGTCACTATGGTAGGAGATTCCCCTCCAAGAGGTCGCAGTTATTGATTGCCTGTGTCCACGATGGACACTCTGACAGGTTTAAGTTATGGACATGGACATTAAAAGATGTGAGGAGAGTTGTGCTCGTTGGAGTGACTGGACGGCTAAACAATGTTGCGCAACGTGAAACTGAACTGAATTTAAATATGGAAACTCAAACAGGAACTGAATCTTGTTCGAGAAACAGCCCACGCCACCCCAGGAAATGCCCTGACAGGCCCATCGAACAGCTTAGCTGTAGGTCTCTCGTCCGCCATCCATATTGAGGCCCCTAAATCTTACCAGGTTCTATGAGCTACTAAACCAACATTGCTTTACAGAACAATATTTCTTCAACAAGTCTACCTGACTACCGAATCAATAAATAATCCTTACCTTATCTTCTCTCAGAATCAACTGCACTAACTAGCCATTTTATTACAGACACCTCGTTTGTAGCTATACTCACAGATTCATGTTTAGCACCTTTCTTATGTCCTGTGTTGCTATGATCACCAGCCATTGATTGTTTTTCTGACCACAGGCTCACTAGTGACCAGATTTTATTTGGGTGGAAGACCATTTTCGGTGCTGCATTACCAGGGACATGATCGAAGAAGGGCTGTGAGTGCTGCCCAAACAACAGGACCACTGTTGATTGGACAGCTCCCATTTGCCACAAACCTTAACACTAACAAAGGGTTAGAGAATAGCTAACACAAACCACGACCACAGCTGGGCTGTACAGCTGTACCTCTACACCTACAAGGTGTTTGTAGTAAAAGTGATCCTGCTAATACAGTGACTACTGCAACATGATACAGTATATAGTGTTGTTTCATAATGTATACTGTAAACATTATACTATATATAGTGTTATTTGATTTATAAACCTTTTTCAGGTTCTTTGTTTTCAGTGTCCTGTCAGACATGAACTATAACTTCTCTTTTATAAGGTCTCAAGGTGACAGGGCCATTGCCCAGAGAGGCTTTAAAAGAGGTGAGATGCATTGACATTGATGCATATACTTGGTAGAGCATTCTGCATTACAGGAAGGAAGTCAGGAGTAGCAAAAAAGTATGTGAGGGTAGTGTCAGGGCTGGCTCGGATTCCACACCATCTACCTCCACTAGGGGCACCCGAGTCAGCCCTAGACTACATCCACGCAATCAGCAATGATCCGTCTCACCTGTTGCCATGGCTTTTTAAGGAAGCTTTTGGAGACCGATCATTGCTGATTCGTTTTGGTTATGCCGTCATGCTATCAGCCTGCTCCTTCATTCCCCGAAGTTGCATTTCTCAAAGTTGCAAGGTGTCTCGCCACCTTTCTCTCTCTTGCTCGTCTTTCACTTATTCCAGTCTCTGTCTCCTGCGCTGCTTTCTAGCCAATCTCAAGTTTTCCTCCATCTGTTTCTCTTCCTATCCGTTATTCATTTATTTTGGGACGGTTTTGTTTTGTTGTGGCATTTTTGCCAGTAGCCAGATTCTTCTCCTGGTGTTCTTATTTCGGTTTTACGCGACGAGTTTTTTCCGCGTCTTTTTAGTTGCCTTTATTATTTTTTCCACCCTCTCGCTACGAGTGAGTTTTGCTTTTCATGCGTCAGTCTTCCACGTTGTTTTTGTTTCCTTTTTCTACCGCGTATCTACGGTTTAGTTTCATTTTGCGCGTTGTTTTTCCGCGTCGTTTTGTGTTGGTGTTTTTGCCACACTGTGTGTGTATGCATTAACTCCACATTTACAACTCTCGCATATTATTGTGCCAGACCGAGCCGGTGTTACACCGAATTCTGCGACCGTCGAATTTTGTGACCACAGAGGGCACTATTTCGCAGTTTCCGTTAGTAGACTATATTTAAACATTTTATTCAGAAGTGTATAATTACCATTCGGAATGAGGTCCAAATGACAGCAGCTTACATAACTTACTTATGAAAAGTTTGCTATTGTCAGGCGTATGTATTGGCTGACTTTACTCCTGTCGTCACGTGTAAAAATGTTGTAATGAAACATTCTTGTTAACAGACGACATAAAATGTAAATACATGCATCTCTCATATTTTGGCTCGTGGACAGCAGCAAAACGAGAAAAGAAAGCGCGTCTGCGTAGCTTACGCAGCATTCGTAAAGCGCTCGTGCCTGTGAACTGAAACTAACTGAAACTGCGAAATAGCGCCCTCTGCGGTCACAAAATTCGAGGGTCGCAGAATTCGGTGTAACACCGGCACTTGGGTCCGCCTCTCAGTATATTCACGCGGTGGTTACGTCACCATACCCGCCGCGTTACAGGTAGTGCAGGATATGTATGAGAACAGTGTGACAGCAGTGAGATGTGCAGTAGGAATGACAGATGGGTTTAAAGTGGGGGTAGGTCTACATCAGGGATCAGCCCTGAGTCCCTTCCTGTTCGCAATTGTCATGGACAGACTGACGGACGAGGTTAGGCAGGAGTCCCCTTGGACTATGATGTTTGCTGATGACATTGTGATCTGTAGTGAGAGTAGGGAGCAGGTGGAGGTGAGCTTGGAAAGATGGAGATATGCTTTGGAGAGCAGGGGAATGAAAGTGAGCAGGAATAAAACAGAGTACAATGTGTGAATGAGAGGGCAGACGGTGGACAGGTCCAGTTACAAGGAGTTGATTTGGTGAAGGTTGACGAGTTTACCTACTTAGGGTCGAGGGTACAGAGTAATGGAGGAAGTGAAAGAGAGGTAAAGAAGAGAGTGCAGGCAGGGTGGTGTGGATGGCATAAAGTGTCTGGGGTGATCTGTGATAGAAGGGTGTCAGCTAGAATGAAAGGAAAGATCTATAGGACAGTAGTGAGACCTGCTATGTTGTATGGACTGGAGACAGTGGTACTGACAAAGAGACAGGTGAGGGAGATGGAGGTGTCTGAGATGAAGATGTTGAGATTCTCATTTGGAGTGACGAGGAAGGATAGGATCAGAAATGAGTTTATTAGAGGATAAGTACATGTAGCATGTTTTTGAGATAAATTTAGAGAAGCGAGATTGAGATGGTTTGGACTTGTACAGAGGAGGGAGGAGAAGTATATTTGTAGGAGGGTCTGGAGGATGGAACTTCCAGGCCAGAGGAGGAGAGGTAGACCTAAGAGGAGTTTTATGGATGGGTGGTAGAGGATATGAGAGTGGCTGGTGTGTCAGTGGAGGACACTCAGGACAGGTCCAGATGGAGGAGTTTGATCCGCTGTGGCGACCCCTAAATGGGAATTGCCGAAAAAAGAAGACTGACACCCATTTCAAAAGACTGATGCTGACAACGGATTGGATAAAATATTCTTCTGCAGCTCCACTTTTCCAACCTAACGTGCAGAGTTCATGCATGACAAAGGTGCTACTTTCTGCTGATTATTCCAGATGAGTCTTGTTTATAATGGGTCTGGGAAGGACAGCAGTCATTCTGTCTCTTCCAAAATGTGCCATCTGGCCAGCCGCTCTAGTGGATGAGGAAGGCAATATCTGAATGCATCTAGGATCTAACTGACCATGTGGAGTTTGCAGAATGACAAAATGACATATTTCCTCTACACTTTTCAGAACTATTCCACATTTGTTCTTTCTTGACAATTTTTTCCCCCAACATTCCATATACAAGCGTTTTGTTTCACAGACTCTCTTTACGTCATTCTCTCTGTCAGCTGAGCACCGTCAAAGACTATAAACTATAACGTCTGGTTAAGCATTCAACAGGTGACTCAGGTGACCTTTACCAAGGGGTGTGCCACACAGAAGACAGCCATACCCCCACTTGCTGTATAGCTTATCATGCCCATAAAAGAGTTTTCCAACGGTCTTTTGCTCAGCAACCTGAGTGAGTCACCATGGTATGTTCCACAAACATGTGTGTGCTGGCATCCAGTGGCAGAGCCAAAGGGGGTCCGGGGGCAATTGCCACCCCCAACAGAGCCCTTGCCACCCCTACTGCCACCCCACTGGAAATGGTAATTTTAAGAGAAAATGTGTGTTTCCTTTTGTTCATCATGTGTATATGGACCCCTCTGATAAAGCCTTGGTCACCCTTTGGCCACCCCTTGAAAACAAGTCTAGCTCCTCCACTGCTGGCATCATACTGTGGTTTAGTGACTTTTTTTAAGGTCTGCATCAGATACTGAGAGACCAGGGGAAGCAGATGAACAGTGGGCATATGGGCACATCCACATGCTTCAAAGTGCTTAGCTCCCAAACCAAGACCTGTAAAAAACCTCTTAGGTTTAAATAAATAAACACAAAGGACTGGGCTGCAGAAAGACTTTATTGGTCAGTATAGATGAAACAGTGCTTAGGATGCTCTACCAAAGCATTTGAAAGGATTGGACAGGGCTGTGGAAAAAACTGAGCACATCCGGGACAAACGTTTGCAGAAAGTGTTGGTTTCAATGTGGGAAGCTGTAAAAGACAAGATTCATTAGAACTACAGAAAACCTCATGTTAATTAAATGCTTTTAGAATACTGATATAACAGTGTTCTCCTCTCAGAATTCTGAATCATGGACTTACATTCCTGAAGATGATCAGAAGCCTTGCTCCTCTTCTGGACACCAGCATTTTTTTTTTGACTTCTTGAAGAACAAACATGAAACAAAGCAAACTGACAAATGAGGATTCACAAAAGTGACAAGACAAACTATTAAACATTCAACTGTTTCACTAATTTATGGAACAGGGCACATAAAATGATTATTGTATAACATGATTCCTACCTTCCAGTTAACATAGAATTTCGGAGCGTTCATCCGAGCTGTAAAAGGGACAACATGCCTTTTCACCACCACAGGCTTCAGACCAAAAGTTCTCATTAATGTCTGGATGTCTGCTGAAGTGGGGAACGTGGCTAATGAAGAGTCCAAAAAGGAACCAAAACTGCTTTCTGCATTAACAGACACATTCTGAGTGCTGCTGATCTCAGAAGCCTTGCTCCTCTTCTGGACATCAGATACCAGACCAGCACGTTGGCTTTTTTTTTTTGACTTCTTGAAGAACAAACATTAAACAAAGCAAACTGACAAATGAGGATTCACAAAAGTGACAAGACAAACTATTAAATATTTAACTGTTTCACTGATTTATGGAACAGGGCACATAAAATGATTATTGTAAAACATGATTCCCACCTTTCAGTTAACAGATTTTCGGAGCGTTCATCCTAGCAGTAAAAGGGACAACGTGCCTTTTCACCACCACAGGCTTTAGACCAGTTGTAAATGACTGGATGTCTGCTGAAGTGGGGGACCTGGCTACTGAGGCGTCCAAACAGATACAACCATCACATGGAGAAACCGAACCTTCCATTCCAGGATGCTTTTCCACATTGAAGAAACCATAAATGGTACAGAACCAGTCAGAGGACAACCCAGAGTCTTTACCGGCTTCAAGCTCCTCACTTACAGCTCTGAACTGTGCCACCTGTGGCTTCTGGTTCTTTTCTCCAAGAAAGAGTGTCATACAGGTGAAATTCTGTTTGGCGTTAGTTGAAGCTATATCTTCCTTGCGTTCAGCAGCAGTGAACAGCAGATCTCCACTTTGTACAAGATCAGATTTTGTACCTCTGCTGCCATCCACGCCATCAAGCACCACAACGATTGTACACATGACGACATCTGGGTTAAAGTTCTCTTGTGCCTCCGTCATTATTGGAATATTTTTCCAGTCACTGTAGTCTCCAAGGGGTGAGTAGCATTAAATATGTTTGACGAGATGTGTGCCACTTCTGCAGTCACAAGAGGCCTTACAGTCTTCCAGTTCTGGGATATTGGCGTTTTGTCAGCAACAGATCTGAAGACGGCTTCTTGCACTGCCATTATTACTTCATTCACAGTGACCTGGCATATGGAGTCTGATAGGTCCACTGATGATCTTGTTGGAGACATAATTGTGAGACAAGGCAAGATCATTACATTTGTTCTCATATAAAACAAAACAGTTTCTAACATTTTAAATTCTAAATGTACTAAACTATTTTGGGGCGTATAACACATCAATCTGTTCTCTTTATTAGTTTAACCTCTTAAACTTTCTTAACCTACAGATTAATTTCTCAGATAAATCACATTTAACTTGTATTTCATATAGACCTTTTTTAAAATTTCCATAACAATGGATAATATGTGGGTCATTCCACCGAATGGGTGCCATTTGCATGTTGGAACTCTTCCAAATGAAACTTAATTTTGTATCTTTTCTTAAGTCTGGATCTAATAACACATATATTTAACTATTCAAAACATGTATTGGTCAATCTCAGACAGCTGTATTTTATTTTTTACAAGGTTTCTAACCTGAAGATGGTTACATTTTTCTCAGTCCTGTTACCAAAACTTGTGTGACATTTAAAAAGCCTGTTTAAAAGAATGCCATCTAATTTCTTTGATTTTCCCTCAAGAAAGTGTTTATTTTAAAGAAATTGTTGACTACATGTTCAAATAATTTATATTTATGACTAAAACATCACTATATATGCACACGTTATATTTTTGGAAAAGATGCAAAGCCATTTTTATCTTTTCAAGAAGACTCAAACCTGAAATTAATATTTTTTATATCATGTAATTTATTAAACAAATAGATAAATGATGGACCAAACATAATTGGAAAAAAAGTGGTTTATCTTTAATTTTTTTTTAAAGAATAATCAAGTAACAGGAATGAAGATTGGGTAACAGGAATGAACACTGAGTAACAGGGACATGTGCCATGTGTGTGTGTGAACTTCTCTGGCCTTTTCTAAGACATCTTCTCTAATCTGGCCCAGAGCTCTTTTTTAATTTCCATATTGCGACCTGTGACTGGCCTCAGGGGTGGGATAATACACAAAACATCCTCAAAAAAGTACCAAAGCACGTCTTCACATGCTGGCCAGAAAAACCTGTTGACCCCTATTTTGTGCATGCAACGGATCTCAACATGTGTTTCACTTGTATCTATGGTGATGCCTGGGTATAGGTCAATCTCGTACTTAACAACACATCATTTGCCAACAACTTCAGGACTTTTCCACTGAACTTCCATGGCTTCCTTGGGAGTCGTCTGATGACTGAATTTTAAATGCTTTGCATTAAAGCAGTCACAGGTCAGGTTTTGTTTGGCTGTGCACATGCAGCTGACATCCCTGTATGTCAGTTCTCCTCGGGCTATGGTCACTGCCTGATGCATCCTCATGGTGGATGGTGTGATGGAACTGCCCTCCACCACGATGTACACAATACAAGTATGGACATTGGTTTCATGATATTCTAAGTTAATAACCAAATGAAGACACATATGATTTATTGGTTGGATTTCCCGCCAAAAATACAGGAAGTGACATCACACCACTCTGGGGTAGGACTATAAAAGGCCTGATGTGAATTGTTTGGGAAGAGAGGTTTTTTTTCTGGTGGCAGAGCAGGTAATGCTAAAAGTAGCAAGTATCTTGATGATTGAACTGACAATTGATTTGAGTCTTTTGTGAACTATCACATTTAGTTTTTTTTGTATGTCTTAGTTTGTTTCCTTGCCTCTATATGGGGATTAAATAAACACCACTACTTCTTTGCACCCTACTTGAACCAGACCCTGTGCCTTGTCTGCCGGTCACTCACAGATGGAATTGGTGGAACATCATTGGGCATCTCCAAAACATTCTAAAATGTGGTTGTTGCTAGGTAACACCATTTTATTGACAACTGAAGTCTAGTTCTGCTTGACATTTCTGCCTTCAATGTTTGCAACACTATAGACAACATTTTCACATTCCAACAAATATACACACTTACCCTATAGCCTCCCTTACACATTTTCACATTCCAACAAATATACACACTTGCCCTATAGCCTCCCTTACACATTTTCACATTCCAACAAATATACACACTTACCCTATAGCCTCCCTTACACATTTTCACATTCCAACAAATATACACACTTGCCCTATAGCCTCCCTTACACATTTTCTTGGACACTTGATGCATTGTATAAACTGCACGTGGAAGTGGTTGGTTGTGGATGTCCAGCTTGTGCTGGTGATATCTGGGGACTGTGTGGAGGGGTGATGAGATGTTGTATATAAACTGCACCTGGAAGTGGTTGGTTGTGGATGTCCAGGTTGTGCTGGTGATATCTGGGGACTGTGTGGAGGGGTGATGTAGTGTTGTAGAGCATCTTTCCTGTCCTTGATGCTATGATATGTTTCCCTCCACTTTTTGCGTTGTCTGCGCTTTCCTCTATCACTTAGGTTATTGATTTGTTTCTTCCTGCCTGATTCTAGGTCTTCCCTGTATTTTTCTCGTTCCTTCTCTAAATATCTTTCTCTCCTCTCTGGGTCAGCATCACGTCGAGCACGATAGCGTCGCTGCTTTTCTGCAGCACTTAGTGGTGGACTGGCACCCTGTAAGTATGGCATCCATATTGTGAAACTGAATCTTAAATAATTTCATGTAAAACCTTTAAAAAGGCTAAATAGTATTACATAATGTATGTAATATTCACAATAATAAATCAATAAACCAGAGGCCTCTACTCACTCCTGTTACAGGCACTCAGTCCTGTTACTCTTTATATGAGTAACAGGACTGAAAGTAACAGGACTGAGTTTTTAGCATAGAATTAGCAAAAACATGAAATATAGCTACATCGTGGCTATAGTAATAGCATGAGGACAGTGAGCACATTCTAGTGATTTTCCCAAAATGTGTATTAAAGAATACACACTAAAGAATTAATTTAGGTAACAGGACATCACATTAAGATTGATCTCCTCAGTCATAGTTACAATATGATCAAATATACAGAAAAAGACAAGGAGAAAACTTACTTTTGGTCTTCCCATGACCTTCAAAAGATCCAACTGATGCAATTTCCTGTTGAACATGTGATGTGTGGAACTTTCCAAATTTTTCAGATGTGGTAATATGATATGGTAACAGAAATTGCCAACCTGTTTGGGAGCTGACTGCTTAGAGTCTTGTAGAGTCTTCTGAGCAATTGGTGCCCCAGTGGCAGATGGTGTGATGACTAGATGACGCCTCATTTTCTTTTCTATGTCTATGACAAATTCCCATTTACATTTATCAGACACATTCTGTCAAAGCTTATATGGGGTAATAAAAATGACTAGTAAAAACCATCAGGTGCGGTTAGTGCTGAAGCACCTGCCAATTGATGACCGCAGTGCCCTTTTCAACTTAAGTAATAACATTTTCTTGCTCGAGGAATACATAGAAATTGAATGTGCCAGCATCTCGTGGTCATCTTTTGATGGAGTTCAATTATGTTCGTTAGCATTATGGTTAACCAAGATGTTAAAGCTCCACCTTACAGTTCATAGGTTTGTTCTAGACCTGACGTTTCACTTTGGAAAGCAACCTATTTTGCGACCATTGAAAAATTAATGTGAGTAACTTAAGCCAACATCATCTCCGATACCACATTTAGCGTTAGTTAGGTTACTTGCGGTACTCTCGTTACTGTAACCGTTCGTGAACACACCGCCTTTCCCGTTAGCTCGAGATAGCTAAAATACCGTACACACCACCAAATGCATATACATATACGTTGCACAGAAAATTGCTTGGTGGGTATTTAAAACTATCCAGTAATAGCATCAAAAGTATATGTTTTCAGTCTTAGTAGCAAGCTTTTAAAGAGGACTGGGTAAGCTAATTTTATATAATGTTCCATTGTACTTTTCAAATGCAGGGAAATCTAGATTATTTAGACATAAGAACAAAGTATAACATTTATCATGCATGACATATGTCTATATTTAGCTCTGTGCATTGTGAAAATGCAGGTTTCCACAATCACCATTTCTGTTCATCAAGATCGCCAAGTTAGCTAGCTATTATTAAGGTGTAAGTCAACCGAAAGTAACAGTCTCTAATTGGGAAGAAATGTTTTCAAAGCCCTCATGAATTAATGTTATTAATGTATTCATTAACTTAAATAAGCTAGCTAATTTAGAAGAACTATGGTTAATAAATAAAACTGCCTATGGTAAACCGCTTCACTGAGCCAATCATGGAACTCCGAATCTGATTTCTGCCTCTATAATTAAGGTTTAGGAAATTTAGGAAATTCTTTAAAAAGATCATACCTCTAGTGTAGGAGATAGTGTCCTCTGGAGGTTTCGGGTCTCTTTTGTGAGTAAAGTACCGTAGGAGATGCTGTCGTCTCGCGATTTCGGGTCTCTGTGAGTAAAGTTCCGAAAGCCACGAGCCTTTATATACCTGTCGGCTACTTCCTCTGTGACGTCATCATATAAATACGGTCCGTGCGCGCAGACTGTCTGCATTTGAGTAATATCACGTCAAGCGGATAGTTGGGGACCCGAGCGATATACACTGCTCAAAAAAATAAAGGGAGCACTCAAATAACACATCCTAGATCTGAATGAATGAAATATTCTCATTGAATACTTTGTTCTGTACAAAGTTGAATGTGCTGACAACAAAAATCACACAAAAATCATCAATGGAAATCAAATTTATTAACCAGTGGAGGCCTGGATTTGGAGCCACACACAAAATTAAAGTGGAAAAACACACTACAGGCTAATCCAACTTTGATGTAATGTCCTTAAAACAAGTCAAAATGAGGCTCAGTATTGTGTGGCCTCCACGTGCCTGTATGACCTCCCTACAACGCCTGGGCATGCTCCTGATGAGGTGGTGGATGGTCTCCTGAGGGATCTCCTCCCAGACCTGGACTAAAGCATACGCCAACTCCTGGACAGTCTGTGGTGCAACGTGACGTTGGTGGATGGAGCGAGACATGATGTCCCAGATGTGCTCAATCGGATTCAGGTCTGGGGAACGGGCAGGCCAGTTCATAGCTTCAATGCCTTCATCTTGCAGGAACTGCTGACACACTCCAGCCACATGAGGTCTAGCATTGTCCTGCATTAGGAGGAACCCAGGGCCAACCGCACCAGCATATGGTCTCACAAGTGGTCTGAGGATCTCATCTCTGTACCTAATGGCAGTCAGGGTACCTCTGGTGAGCACATGGAGGGCTGTGCGGCCCTCCAAAGAAATGCCTCCCCACACCATTACTGACCCACTGCCAAACCAGTCATGCTGAAGGATGTTGCAGGCAGCAGATTGCTCTCCACGGCGTCTCCAGACTCTGTCACGTCTGTCACATGTGCTCAGTGTGAACCTGCTTTCATCTGTGAAGAGCACAAGGCGCCAATGGCGAATTTGCCAATCCTGGTGTTCTCTGGCAAACGCCAAGTATCCTGCACGGTGTTGGGCTGTGAGCACAACCCCCATCTGTGGACGTCGGGCCCTCATACCATCCTCTTGGAGTCTGTTTCTAACCGTTTGTGCAGACATATGCACATTTGTGGCCTGCTGGAGGTCATTTTGCAGGGCTCTGGCAGTGCTCCTCCTGTTCCTTCTTGCACAAAGGCGGAGGTAGCGGTCCTGCTGCTGGGTTGTTGCCCTCCTACGGCCTCCTTCACGTCTCCTGGTGTACTGGCCTGTCTCCTGGTAGCGCCTCTGGACACTATGCTGACAGACACAGCAAACCTTCTTGCCACAGCTCGCATTGATGTGCCATCCTGGATGAGCTGCACTACCTGAGCCACTTGTGTGGGTCGTAGAGTCCGTTTGATGCTACCACGAGTGTGAAAGGACCACCAACATTCAAAAGTGACCAAAACATCAGCCAGAAAGCATAGGTACTGAGAAGTGGTCTGTGGTCCCCACCTGCAGAACCACTCCTTTATAGGGGGGGTCTTGCTAATTGCCTCTCATTTCTACCTGTTGTCTATTCCATTTGCACAACAGCAGGTGAAATTGATTCACAATCAGTGTTGCTTCCTAACTGAACAGGTTGGTTTCACGGAAGTGTGGTTGACTTGGAGTTATATTGTGTTGTTTAAGTGTTCCCTTTATTTTTTTGAGCAGTGTATTTCCATCAGGGCACAATCACAAGCAGAGAAGCTCATTAAGGCTCTAAGGGTTGACACTGGTTTGCTGGATCTCGTCTATCTCAGCCTTTATGATTTTCTCTTCAGCTCTTGAGGATCACTACAGTGTTCCCGCACTTTTTATGTACGCAAACTTGAGAGCTATTTAAGCAATAGAACACGAGAGGGAGTGTGTTAGCGCGAATAACATCACGGCTGTGATTTGGTCGTAGGCACGAGGCAAAGGTGCCGTAGATCAACTCACTTTTATACAACAGTTTTTTTACAAAATAAATGAAGAAAACAAATCCAAGAACCTCAAGACATTCATAATGAATATGCTTTAATACGGACTGTGCCTTCCGCCAAAAAATAGTTCCACAACAAGTGAACGGAACAGTTCCCTGGTCTACCTAAAAAATAAAATAATTATTTAGCTTAGGCTTTTCAACTGTTCCCAAATTGACCTTAAATTAATTTTGTAAGAGCCAGGCCGTGAAGCACTTTGTAGCCCATTTTGTTTGTCGAATTGTATTTTGCTCATTTCGAGCAAGTTCTAGCACGTTCAGTTGTGCTGCTGTCATTGCAGTTGACCGAATCGATTTTGTGGTAATTGTAGGTTTAGAATTTGATGTAAGTGTGGAGCCACACTCTTTTTCTGAGTCTGTCCAAACTGGCTGCAGGTCAAACATTATGTTAAAGGCATCCGTTTGATTAATTTTTGCAGGTTGTTTAAGCACACATACAAAAATGTCTTGTGTGTATATGCCGTTGCTTGGCAACGTGTCCGCAGAATGATACAGTGATTTAGTGTGAGAATGCCATGCTGTTCTAACAAATATCAGCACGGTTAGAACCAGAGTTGTATAGTAACGAAGTAGAACTACTTCACTACTGTACTTAAGTACTAAAATACTGTATCTGTACTTTACTGGAGTGTTATTTTTTTCTCCTACTTCCACTTTTACTTCACTACATATTTTCCATCAGTTTAATACTTTTACTCCGATACATTTTTTACGTGCTGTATAAGTTACTCGTTACAATTATAAACGTTAGCTGGCGCTGTCACTGGGTCAAGCGATCAGGCTGTCTTATGAGAAAACTGCACATGCTCCGGTCGTGTCTCGTTTACTCTGCTGCTGTCTTCACTGAACACTTGAGCTTCGTAATCTAGGTTCACTTGACACGTCGTGACTGCCGAAGGGTCCGCGCGCAAAAATGATGCAATCATGGTGGCTCCGCCCATGCGCGTAATGTTAATTTGACAATGTCTTCTCCGCCTGTCTGTATACTTTTCACTTCCCGCTGACGTAACATTTTCGGCGCACGGATCCTCGCGCCGGTCGCGTCAAGTTTTATTTATTTATTTATTTATTATTATTATTTTTATTTAAACGTATCAAAATTCTCAAAGATAACATACGATATCCAAAACATTATATATCTACAGATAAACATATCACCCTTAGTGATATACATTTTCTATAACATGTACCTTGGTATATTAATTAGTACAATAATTATCCCTTATGGTCACATAAATTGTTACAATACACATTAGATAAAGGATCATAACAGATACTTCAAAAAGAACAACAAAATGTCTACAATAAGTTGCATGACATAACTTAGAGACCAAAAAACAACAACAACAAAGACATAACAAAAAAAAGAGAATAAAAGAGGGCATTTTGTATAAATAACAAACTGAGTGGGTTAAATTAAGCAAGAGAGGGTGCGTGCGAAAGTGGAACTCACACACATGTACTACACTTTGAAGGTCCATTTTCAATATCTTCCAGCACCTTCAGCTTAATTTACATATTTATACAAATACACATGTATTTGATATTACTCCAAATAATTAGCTTTTTATCTCATTAAAAGAGATGGTACCGTGTTTGGTAACAGCAGAAGAGCAGCATAAGTGCTGCATAATAAGATTGTTGGCGTTTTAATGTACATATATTGGCACCTTCCACACCTTCAACATCGAGCGATCGTGGCAGTGAGAGTGAGGAAGGAGACCACCCTGGCCCTACCTTGGGTATATAGAAAGGCGCTATATAAGTTGAACATTCATTCATTCATAAATATAACGCACAGAAGACACAGTTAGGTTAGATATCTTAGCTAACTCACCTAATTATGTATGCGCTGCAGCAGCAGTTCAGTTCAGCGAGTGGAAGGAAGCGTCTTCAGCACAGCACACACGGTCACAGATACGAGGCTGAAGTTGGTTACTTATTCGCAGTTTGAGATTCGTTTGGTTACTTATTCGCAGCTCCGTATTCGGCAGCTGAAGTTGGTTACTTATTCAAAAAGGGTATGTTCACGATGCGTGTTTGCTGCGCACTTTGTTTAAAAGCGATAGATTAAACGTTACATTAAACGAGCGTAGGAGCAGACATTTAAGGGGTTATTGTTTCCCATACTGATTTTGTGAATGTAAAAAATTAAAATATAATGAAAGCATTTCATTTGTAAAATGGTTTCTATTTCAAGTCGTTTCAATTGTATGCAGTTTGTACATGATGATTGAATTCGTCAACATTTCTAACGTAAGGAAACATATTATTAGATTTGAAAACTAAAAACACAGAAATGCTGTTCTAGAACACAGATAATCGGAAGAAGAAATATCAGCACACAACATGGCATATTGAGCAGTGGGCAGATAGGTGAACGCATTTTAAAGGGGCAGTTTCAGAGGATTATTGAAAGCCTTATTGATGGTAGGCCAGAGAAATAACAAATGCATCATGAAGAACAGGTCACTCCCTAAGAGAGGAACCGGATTTTAGCCTGATCCAACATCATTTTATACCTTAAATCTAACTGGAAACACGGCATATTGAGTAGTTAAGTGCACAGAGAGCGCACTGAAATGGTTCAGAGGGGCAATTTGAGGTGTGCTGTATGCCTATAAGGCGTCGGGCCAGACAAATAACACATGCATCATACATAACTAGTTCCTATATGTATGAGCAACCTGATTTTGGCCTGGCCCAGAATCATTTTATGCCTCAAATCTAACTGGAAACATGGCATATTGAGTAGTTAAGTCCACAGGTGAAATGGATCAGAGGGGCAAGTTCAGAGGCCTGCTGTATGCCTGTAATGTCTTGGGCCAGGCAAAACTCAATTGAATCATATATAACTAGTTCCTATATGTAAGAGAAACCTGTTTTTGGCCTGGCCCAGAATTATTTTATGCCTCAAATCTAACTGGAAACACGGCATATTGAGTAAAGCGCACAGGTGAAATAGTTCAGAGGGGCAATTTCAGAGGCCTGCTGTATGCCTGTAATGTCTTGGGCCAGGCAAAGCTCAATTGTATCATACACAAATAGTTCCTATATGTGTGAGGAACCTGGTTTTGGCCTGGCCCAGAATCATTTTATGTGTCAAATCTAACTGGAAACATGGCATATTGAGTAAAGTGCATAGGTGAAATGGGTCAGAGGGCCAAGTTCAGAGGCCTGATGTATGCCTGTAATGTCTTGGGCCAGGCAAAACTCAATTGTATCATACATAACTAGTTCCCATATGTATGAGGAACCTGGTTTTGGCCTGGCCCAGAATCATTTTATGTGTCAAATCTAACTGGAAACGTGACATATTGAGTAGTTAAGCACACAGGTGAAATGGGTCAGAGGGGCAATTTCAGAGGCCTGCTGTATGCCTGTAATGTCTTGGGCCAGGCAAAACTCAATTGTATCATATACAAATAGTTCCTATATGTGTGAGGAACCTGGTTTTGGCCTGGCCCAGAATCATTTTATGTGTCAAATCTAACTGGAAACATGACATGACTAGTGGGCCAGTCTGTCAGGAACTCCCGGGCCACTTTTTCTCCCCAGTCCGCCCCTGGTAGCCTATAACTCCTTCTCCTACTTTTTGGTCTTTTTACTGTTTTAATTGTAGGCCTATATTGATTTACTAATTGCAAAATATATGCAACAAGGCCTGCAGACAGTGGAGGGTAAACAGAAGTTAACTGAAGGACATCACTGTATATAGTTAATATTGGATATGAATTTTATCAGTTGGCTGCGTGACTTTTTTCCATTGAAAACTCACTGTTGTCTGTGACAAATAAAAGTCAAATTTCATTCAACATGTGCTTGTAATTTTTTTATAATGAAGTGTTCCACGTGCGCTAAAAAGTGCCCCCCAAAATGTCTGTGCACGCCACTGGGTAAGGGCATTTATTGAGGGTAAACTCAGGGCTGTAGGCTCACCCTTAGAATCGGACGGACGGATTTTACGTCCAAAATACACCTCGTTTTCTCAGCTAAATTAAGGTCAATGTGTACTTCTACATCAAACCTACGACGTAGCGGGACATAGGTTATCTGTTTTTTTTTGTGTACAGTTGTGCCAAATGATCTTAGAGTTTGGAGAATGTAATTTCGGTTTCAAGAAATGAGCCAAAACCAATCGAGAAAAACTGTAATACGAAGCATTAAGTGTTTCTGAAGGGTGTAAAATGACAGATCTGGCAACCCCTGACTCGCAGTCCCAGCATGCACCTGCGTGCCGTAGTGCACGTACTGGGTCTGTTGTGCTAAAGGAGCTGAACCAGCTGGCGTGTGTGCATTCAAACATCAGTGTCTTGATATTCCAGTACAGGATTCATCTTTAGTAAGTGCTGTGGTCAGATCAGACACATTATTGTTTGCTTCTAATAATAACAGTTAGCTAAGAAGATCCCTTTGAGTTTAATGAGCTAGCTTAACTAGCTAGCTGGTACAGAGCTGTATAGATACAAGTAGTCTTAGCTTAAAAAGCTGCAAGTATTCGCAGCTGGTTGTGTTATTATTTATCCGACTGTTTTCACATAAACGTGTCTTGGAGACGTATATTAAATCTCGTTTTGTCCCTTGTGCTTTAACTA